>NW_027210894.1:182500-394998 GCF_029030835.1 Brachyistius frenatus
TACACTGGAGCCGCATTTGTGTTTTATGGTTTTAACAAGCATCGTGGACTAAAATAGAGCTTCAGCATCACAGCAGAGTGTCTGAGCTTTTCTGATGGAAAGAAAAATAACTCAACCATGTTGCCTGAAATGACCTGATAATGTTAAAAAATGCCTCAGTCCAGAAAAATGAGGTCAAAAGAAAATATAAACAAAGCTGGAAGGTCAGTGTTTCAACGGACGGGAAGTACAATTAGTTCTGACCCATTTTAAACAATCATCATCATCTGCTTCCCACCGAAGGAGTGAAGGAGGTGAAAGACCGATAAAGGCAGGAAACAAAAGGACTGTGTTTTCTTTTTTTTATGAAGTCATTGATTACAAGATTACATGCGAGTCAGAAGGGATTAAGAAGGAGCAGCGGACGGAGGGAAGGAAACAGGAAGATGGAGAGAGCGGAAGTGCAGGAGAGAAGAAATGGATGAAGATTAGAGAGACAAGACAATAGACTCAACAAGAGACTACCTGCGTGTGTATGTGTGTTTGTGCTTGTGGGTGTATGAATCATGCAAAACCTACAGACTCACAAGAACAAACCACGGCAAGTTGGTGGGGTTTCACAATGCTACGCTACTATGAGCAGGATGTTACGAAACACTGGAAATCAGGGATGTTGAAATTATGAGTAAAATTATATTTCCTCGAAGTTTAATGTCATCATCATCATCATCACCTGGAAAAACATCAGTCTTTTTTTCCTGTTAATAAACTGGTCCTTACATGGAGGGTATACACTCTTCTCCCAGGCTCAGTTGGGTTAATAATAAAATCATCACCCTTCAAATTTTTTTTTGCTATTTAGTATTGTGAAGCGCAAACATGTGTCACTAATTATTTTTCCACTCATTATTGTTAGGACTTGACTGGAGAATTGTTTTCATTTAACACGAGAGATTAACCAATATTTCAGCTGGCCAATTTCATCCATCATATATCAGCCATCCCAGATATAATCAGTATCTGTTGGCTGATATGCGGCAATATAAAAACGTTTTTTACAGAACATAAGGCAGAAAATATGCTTGGGGTAAATACGAATTCGTGTGCGTGTGTTTTAATCAAATCTGTGACTATTATCTTCCAAGTGAAGTTTACTATTTCAATGTCAGTATTGACAATAAACTAATATAATGCTTCCATTAAATATTTATCACAGGTGTCAAGTCACATTTGAAGAATCATTGCAAACATTTTTTATTTATATATACCATGTGTACAGTAGAAATATAATAAATATCGGCCCAAACACCAGTATTGAAATAGTTTTCCTCAATAATATCTGTATCGGCATCAACCCCAGAAATCCAGTATTTGTCAGCCTCTATTCAGCACTTTTAAAAGTGTTGAATGAAGGTGGTGATTTAGAATTGAAATGACTGCTGACAATTTTTCAGTGTAGTGTGGAGAGGATCACGTAAAAATAGAAGACTGCAGTTGGTTTGTTTGAGGAGTTAACACGGAGAATTATGGGAAATATCTGCCTCTTTACATGCTGTTTGTGGCTAATTTAGTCAGTCGCTTTGAGCTTTGAGCCTGAAAACCAAAACAGTGAGCTACAAAATGGCAAAATGCCACATTTCATCCATCATTAATATGACCACCAAAAAAAACAACCCTAGGTCTGACAATAACAATACAAACCTGCTTGGTGGTTTACAGTAATATTACATACGCTTCAGTGTAAAAAAAAAAAGAAAAAAAAAAGGGGGTTGTGTCTGGTAAAATAAATTGTGTGCAGAAGAGAAGGAGTGAGAAAAGTGCAGAATAGAAAGAGATAATGGAGGTGGAGAGTAAAGTGTGAGGTCAAGAGAAGAAAGTTCTGCCATGTCACACACACACACACACACACACACACACACACACACACACACACACACACACACACACACACACACACACACACACACACCACTATAATTACTAGAAAATTGCCTTCAGTAGGTAAATGTCAGGAAGCATGAAAAGCTTTTAGATGTTTTGATGGCAGGACATTTAATTTCCATAGAGCACTGAAGTCTTGGAGGCTTTTAACATGAAAAGGAATAATGGGACTCATTAATAATCAAGAATGATTTTGAGTTCAGTAGAAGAAAATAGAATAAAATAGATTCATTCGATGCACCACATGCCAGATTGTGAAGGAAGCATATTAGAGTGAATGAGGTTAATTTGGGCCAATGAGTTAGCTTATCCCAAGCTGATCCCATTGTTAGCAGCCAGAGCAGCTCTGTCCGTCTCAGCGTGGAGAATGATGGGAGGTGTGTGCCGCAGGTCGGAAAGCCCGATTTGGTTGACATGATCTGGGCTTCAGAGAGGATCAGGTCGCTGGGGAGGAGGTGACTCAGGCCTGGAGCTCATCCAGGATGACACACACACACACACACACACACACACACACACACACACACACACACACACACACACACACACACACACACACACACGAGCTTAATAAGATTGGGCTGCGTCATGGCTTCATGGCAACTGGGGTGGGACAGTTGGGGTGATTTTCCATAGCAGCTAATGAATTAATGTGTGTGACAGATAGGATGGAGAAATAAAGAATAGGCATCAAAACCAAATCATCTAAGGTGTTTGTTTATTGTATATATGCATGAAAATGGTCTTAGCTATGTGTGTGCGTGTGCGTGTGTGTGTGTGTGTGTGTGTGTGTGTGTGTGTGTGTGTGTGTGTGTGTGTGTGTGTGTGTGTGTGTGTGTGTGTGTGTGTGTGTGTGTGTGTGTGTGTGTGTGCGTGTGCATGGTTGGGGCTCTCAGATGTCTCTTCCAGCAGTGGGGGTCTCCAGTTTCCAGTCCGATTCATTGATACTCCAGCTGTTCTCACAATCCTTCAACATTTCTCCTCAACCCCCAACGTGGTTGGTTTAGGACTGATGTGTGTTTGTGAACAGAAACACTCATGACTTTGATCCTAAAATCGACTTGTATTGTATTGTGTTCTGCTAAAAGTAAAATTTTTCATCCCTTTGAACACTTTTATTTCCCGAAAGACATAATATACATGAAGATACATCTCATTATTGTCAGAATTGTTTATTTTTGTTTTATTGCCCATCAGTTTGAATTCAGCATGTATTTTAGAGTGTATCCTTTATCTTGTGTTGTGTTAATTGTTTTTGAAGTAAAATATATACTCCTAATTATCACAGTTAAGCCTGGATGTAAAACTGTTGTTTACCTTGCCTTTATTTCTATGTCTTTGTCTCCCCCTGCAGGTGGATTGCAAGAACTATATCCGCCTTCTGGAGTTTCTGGAAGATGGACGCATCTACGTGTGTGGCACTTACGCCTTTGACCCCCAGTGTGCCTTCCTGGTGAGTGTGTCCATCTTCTTTTTTAGTTACTGATTGATACGATCAGCAGCAGCAGCATGATACTGTGGTGCAAAGATCTCACACTTCACACCACACAGTCTCACTGACACTTGCACCCATGTTGCGTCCACTGGAGTCAGTTTAATCGCTTAAAGTCTGTTTGGACTCTTTCTGATGTTTTGTGTAGAGATGCATGACAGTTTGCATGTAATCTCAATATTTTCCAACTTTTATGGCTGATTCCTGATGCTGATAAATGCACATATTCTCTATTATTTATTTCACAAATTCGTCATCATGATCCGTAAGAAGGTTCTTCAGGTTGGCAATTAAATATGTAGTGCTGAAGGAATGCGCTGTATCTCGCCCTCGCATGACCAACACTGAGCAGTCATTACAAATAGAAACTTTGCTATCCATGTCGGACACGTTAATAAACCTCCACACTGCAGACATAGTGTTCCACCCTCTGTCATGCTTAAGTCGAGAGATACAAGAGCAGCCTTGTGCCAAGGACATGACATCAGGCATCGAGCATTTAAGCATATTTAAAGTGTCATTTATTGGTCTGTCATGTCAGCAGAAATGTTTACGATAAGATGATATTATCATGAATCTAGTTTTGTTGCGAGTGGTGTTTTCTGGTGTGTACTTGAGCACTAATGTCAGTAAAGCTTCCAGCAGAGTGGAGCAAAATTACATTCATTTAGAGTGACATTTTAAGTAGCACAACCTGTTGGAGGTCAAACTGATTCATTAAATTATTAAATGATTTAAAGACAGCGAGAAATAAGTGTGACAAACACAGTTACCATTATTAATGCAGTTCTAACCTACACTTGTGTTGCCCGTCGTCCTGCAGGAGCTCTCCTCCTTCACTCTGGAGAAAGCCGAGGATGGAGGGGTGAAGATGGAGACGGGGAAGGGCAAGTGTCCCTTTGAGCCAAGTCAGCACTACACAGCTGTCATGGCGGGTAAGTACCACCAGAGTATTGACTACTTAACTGCCCGATCGACGTGTGTGTTCCTCTTTCATCACCTGCTCAGCCTCGTCTCATGCAATACGTAAATAAAACTCCCCTCTTTCTTGTGTGGAGGTGGTACCTTGTACACGGCAGCCACCAGCAACTTCCTGGGAACGCTCTTCGACATCTCCCGGGCAACGGGCCCCGAACAGGAGCGCATACGAACTGAACGATCCATTAACTGGCTCAGCGGTGAGACACACATGCACACATTTACACACGTGAACACAAACACACTTGCAGCCGGCATCACACTTTCCCGCAGCAGTAAGTAAAGTGGTGTGCGTTTGTTCAGATCCAGAGTTTGTGAGCTCGGCCTTCATCGAACAGTCCGTAGACAGCAACCCGACGGGAGACGATGGCAAAATCTACTTCTTCTTCACTGAGGTGGCCAAAGAGTACGACCTCTATACCAAAGTCAAAGTTCCCCGGGTGGCACGGGTCTGCAAGGTAAGGCAACGGCCTGGCTGAATGATCGACTGTTGTTTTTTAAAAAAAAAATCTGCTTGGATTCAATTAATTTCCTGCTAATCTCATTTTCAGTCTGACGTGGGAGGGATGAAGACTCTGCAGCGACGTTGGACCACATTTCTGAAGGCTCAGCTGGTGTGTGAGGACAAACCCAGCGGTCAGCGCTACAACATCCTAACTGACGTCTTCACCACGCAGCACACGCCAGGCGACCCCAGCAGCACACACTTCTACGGATTGTTCACCTCCCAGTGGTAAGGGAGGGAGGGTGGAGGGAAAATCGGAGCCTCCGTCATGTGTGATAATGTACTTTGGAAAATTTAGTGTTCGTTGTTTTACTGATTGCAAGATGCCATGAGAGCAATAGAAATGCTCATTTGGAAAAAGATTGTAGCTGAATCTGAAATTTTGGATTTCTCAGCATAGATGGTGATTGTACACGACTTATTACAGACATGTGTGCAGTTTTTTTTTTTTAAATAAGATGCCTTTTTGAAATATTATTGATCTAATAATGATAAGAAGACATAAGAAAGAAGAAGTAAGAAGTCATACAGTCGAGTTACATTGCATGATTGTTTGAAACTAAACACCCTGGTTTAGCAGAAATATCTTAGTGATACTGAATCTGTACAAAAATCTGAAGACAAGATGTGTTTTTATTGCCCCACAATCAGGCTAGTTGTTTCCCCTTGTTTTCAGTCATTATGCTAAGCTAAGCTAACCATTTCCTGGCTGTAGCTTTATGTGCAGTTTACGTAGTGGTATAAACAAAAAACATAGTATGCTTTTCCAAAATGTAGAACTTTAATATGGAATGTCTTTAACTTTAGATTTGACTTTTTCTTTTCTCTTTAAAAGTAACATCACTGTTTTTTTTTTTCTTTTTCACAGGGAGCATGAAGAGCTGTCAGCTGTGTGTGTTTTCAGTCTGTCTGACATCATCAAAGTGATGGATGGTCCCTTTAGAGAGCTGAAGAAGACTTGTGAGAACTGGATCAATCCTGAACCTGTCCCTACACCAAGACCTGGCCAGGTACAAAAACTGTACAACCACACACACCTCCTCTATCACTGCCTATGCTTTACAAAATGCCTTTTGTTCTGTTGTACTATAACACCATAAATGACTCGGACACCACTTTTTTCCTCCTCCCTTTTAGTGTCTGAACAATGCATTAAAGACTGAAGGATTCGAGTCCTCCCTGAAACTTCCCGACAAGGTGCTGACGTTCGTGAGGGACCACCCTCTGATGGAGAACAGTGTTTCTGCAGCGCCCCTGCTGGTCCGGAAGGGAACCGGATACACCAAGCTGGCTGTAACTCTGACGGGTGGCGGAGAGGAGCGGAGAGGAGCAGTGGTGCATCTCGGAACAGGTGAGAAGAAAAGGAGGCAGAGATGGAATGGAAAGAAGATGAGTGCAGAAGTGTAAAATGCTGGACACTTTACACCTGAAACGGTCGCAATCTTGGCTCCTTAGATGAAGGGGCGGGACCACCGATGCCAAGAATGTTTAAATTAAGGCGTCTGAGGAAGCTGCACCTGTTGCAGACCACTACAAAAAAAGTTGTATATTTTTCACTAAGTAGCACAAAACGTCTGCTGGACAGAAGTCATCAGTGAGTTTATTGTGTGTGATAAACAAGGGGCATGAAAACACAAGGGAAGTATGTCATTTGGAACACAGCAAAGGATATTGAGATGTGATAATACAGATGAAAGATGTGAAAGCTCAACCTAGATGGACACATCTCCAGATATGTAAAAGTATTGGACATGGCAGATTTAATATTTTGGAAATCAGTCAAAATGAACCAGAACAGATCAGAATTGAAATGATCATCTTCAAATAGTGTAAATTGATTTTGATTTGAATGTGAAATAAACTAAATAACATGTAAATAAAACAAATCTAAACACACTTTTTAGTAAAAGATTGTTACCTGTGTTTGCGTGTGTTGCAGACCGTGGCGAGCTCCACCGAGTGGCAGTAGTGGGACAGAACGCTACCTTACTACAGGAGATTCCTCTGTTTACATCACAGGAGCCTGTTAACAATATATTACTGCACCAGGTAGAGAAAATACATCTATACACACTCTCCACACATTCACAGCCATATGTTCATCTGCGGTGCCTGCAAACACGAGTTTCATCGCTCAGTGACTCTGTACTGGTTCCCCGTGTTTCCAGGGCCGGGCTCTGGTGGGCAGCTCGCTGTCTCTGGCTCGTGTCCAGGCTGAAGGCTGCGCTCTGTATCCCAGCTGTGAGGTGTGTGCCAGAGCCAGAGGACTGGGCTGTGTATGGAGCACAAAGGAAGAAGCCTGCAGGCACTCAGCAGCAGAGTGAGTACTCCAGGAATATCACAATGAGCTGGAAGATGTCCAAAAAAAATGAAAATCATGTATGAGCTCATAAAACGGCTCAGTTTTGTGTAAGAAATGACCCATTTTTGAAACTACAGTGTGTTAATCCTTTTGTGGCAGTAAAGGAAAGATATCCATTGCCATGAAGAGATAAATATATATATATATATATATATATATATATATATATATATATATATATATATATATATAACCCCAAGTTGCAAGAGCCAAAGTAAAGTCTTAATGTTACCACCAGAAAAGAGAGACAAATAAAACCATCCCTGATTATGATTTCATGTGTTCAGTCCTGGTTCTGGTGATGTGGTCGACGCTGCCTTAAGGAAGTGTTCTACAGAAGAGGGTAAGTGTATTCTGGTTTTATGCTTTAACTGTAGATCATTGATTTCAAGCCTTTGTGATATGATTGCTCATATAAAATACTTTATACATCTCTCAGATTCATGTCTCTGTTATTCATCTCTCTGCTGTCTCTTGTCTGTCCTCCAGGACGTTGCACCCCATCCATCAGGGAGCTGCGTGTTTCCATGGGCCTCCGCCTCTTGTTGCCGTGCGTCCAGCTGTCTCCCAGGCCCTGTAGCTGGGAGCATCCTCCCCACAGACACACCAGGCAGCACCACTCTGACCTGGAGGTGACTGTCACCCAAGACAGCCTGGGAAAATATATCTGCACATGTCAGGTACACAGACGGAAACGTTTATCTGATCTCAGGACCCACTTCGTCTTTTATCTTGTTCGTTAATCTTGAATCACTTTTACCTACATTACTTTAGAAAATCATCAAAATAACTCCCATTTTCTCGTTGTCCTATTTCATCCCTCCAGGAGGCGGGGCCAGGCACCAGAGACCCCACCCCGTGCCGCAGAGCAGCCTATCAGCTGACACTAGAAGACCCCAGTGCTGGAGGAGCAGTAGCCATAGCCGGGAATCGTCACCTCCTGGCCATCTACATCCTCTTCTTCTGTGGGGGTATGGTGTTCGGTGTATTCCTCCTCTATTTTGTGACCCGCCGGCGCACCATTGCGCGCCAGGGCCACCACCTGCCAGATAACTCGCTGTCCTCAGAGAAGGGGCGGGACTTGCTGGGCTCCTCGGCCACTCCACAGTCGCCCAGCAGTGCCAGCCTGCTTTCCGAGGGATTCCGGCTGACAGAAAAACGAAACGGGACGGCAACCACAACCACGACGACAACGCTCCTGAGCAGTCAGGGTAACGGTAGTCACCATGGAAACAGTTACACTGGCACCATAATTAACAGTAACCCCAGCAATGGCCATAGGAATTCCCTGTACACCAACTGCAACTCGAGTGGCAGCGGGCTGAAGTTCGCCTCAGAAATTTTAGCTGCAGACATGCTGGATGGAAGGACGGGGGAGAGGGTGAGGCCCGAAGGGGGGGAGAGGGAGTCGGGGGAGGGGGACGAGGTGGATGAGGGGTTGGGGGACGCCTTCGGGGACGGCTTAGGGAACGGAATAAAAGGATTAGACGAGGAGCTTGCCAAGTTTACCATGTTTAAATCACCAGCACCTCTGGCTCAGTGTGAAGAAAGTTCAATATGAGTGGGTGATATAAACACACTGTTGATTGCACCACTTTGCATCCTCCAATTAAACTGAAGACTATTGGAATAGATGCAAAGTGGCTTCTGCCAAATGCCTTTGAATGGGAGCTGTGGGACCTCAGAGATTTATGAGAAGTATACGTTTATGTCAAAGCATGTGAGAGAGACCTTTATGTGTGGAGAAGTGCAACACAGAAAACATAACCGTGTTGGGATGGACTGCTTACTGTGATTCATTCGGGACAGGAGCCACAGCTAAATAAAAGTGTCCGATGTAAATATGAAATGTAAATACAAGCAGTCTGAACCCGACTGTGAACATGAACGTGAGCGGGTTGTTGCGCAACTCAAATGTTACAAAGAATCAAAGATGAAATGTCTGCATTGCGTAGACATGTAAAAGCCATATTGTCTTTCTCCTTAACCTTTGTTGTTGTTTGCTCTCGCGTCCACCACTTCTCATAGCACTGCAACGCAAAAGTGCACTTTTCTCTCAGCACCTCTCTCTGTCTCCCGCTGGTTGTATTTCTCTCTCTGACACACCACTCAAATCCCGAACCTTGACGGGTCCAAAGGCACCAAAGGGCCGTCGACTGCCGAGCGAGGCTGCGCCGGCCTCGAGCAGAGAGATGTCACTGTCGGAGACGTCAAGATGGCCTGCAAGCGACCGTGACGGGGCTGTTCCTGCCGACACTGCCGCAGAGGTCACGAAGCTGACAGGTTCGAGGTCGCCTGCCGGATTTGTGTTAGAATGGAAAACGAGAGATGCTCAGCAGACACAAGAAACTAACACCTGTCCCGATCGGTCACCGTTCACGTTTACCATCACGAGGACGGAGGGCAAATGACTTTCAAAGTATGTGAAATTCACATTAGTCTTGAAGAATGGATCTTTCCAGACTAAAAGTCACCATCACCTCATTTTGTGAGTGTGGATTTCATCCTAAAATGTATTGTTTTTGTCATGTTGTTTTGTAATAAAACATTCAAAAGTTACTGCGATCTTCTCGCCCTGCTGTGTGACGAAAACCTGAAGAAAATGTGAACCTCCACTTCTGCCAGTGAGTCCAATCTCAAAAACCTGTCGATAAGTGCTCACGTCATGGCCTCCGCCCCAGCTTACTCCATCGATACTGTTGCAGCTGTAGAATACATTTTCGATAAATGGTAGATAATGGGAATAGAAGGTGTCGCCATCCCCATAAAATGATCTGTTTTACCAAAGAATTTGATCAATTCAGTCTGATAATGGTATAAAACAGCCGTATTAGTGACTTAAATCATCCCTGTTGAAGGGTAGCATAGCGCTAAACTACAACTTAGTCAGATCGGCCACTGGAAGTCTCTGGTGTGGTTCTGGTTAGCTTAGCACGAGTGGAAATACTCTAAAGGCAACAAAATCTGCCCATGAGCTCCTCTATAGCTCACTAACTTGACACATTATACTACATTACAGTTTCTTCCATTTCTGTATTAATGCCTCAATATGTACTGTATTTATGCTTGAAGATGGATATACACACACACACACACACACACACACACACACACACATTGTACCTCTTTTATTGTGACACGCCCCATAAAACTGTAAAATTTGATACAGACATTTACGGTTCCAAGAATATTATGTCTGACTGAGAAAACTGAGACTGAATTGTTTGAGAAACTGCATGGAATAAAAATGATACATGCATATCAATATAAAAACATCATTCCAAAGGTGAAGCACGTTGGAGGGGGCGTCATAATTCGAGGCTACTTTGCTGGCCGCGGCAGCTCGTTGTCATCGAGAGAAACGTCATGGTCAGACAGGTGATGCATCAAGACAATCAAACAAACAGACAGACAAAGGTTGATTCTTATGATTTCTGTCAAGATACCCTTTTTTTTTAGGAGAAATTAACAGCTCCTAAACAAGCCAAGTGTTTACATACTGATTTCACTTTATGTAAAAATGATCTGTGGTCTACATTCACCCTTCATATCACAGCACGTGTTGAACAACGTGGCTAATCTGAGACTAACTGACTCCCCACGGTCCCGCAGCGAGCAGCCTTTTAACTGACAGGAGTGATTACCATTGGGGAGTTATTACTTTCTCGGTGGGTACAGGTGTTAAAGTACGGGTGTAGCTTCTTCTTAGGAAAACTGCAGCGAGTGAAGGAGTAGATATGAGCCTTGTTCTTGACATCATAAAAGCAAACCTCTCCTTCTTCGTGGTCTACAAACACCCCAACCTTCGTGAGCACCTGGGGGAGCGTAATCTCCACGGGGGGCTGGTCACGAGCTGTCAGAGTCTTCCCGTCCCTCAGCATTAGGACCGCGAAGCCGTTTCTCAGACAGGCGTCTGTTTCGCCTTTCCTGTTGACCGTTTCCAAGGCAACCCCAATGTCCCACGCTGCCTTACCTTCTAATTGCACCTTTGGACAACACAGAAAAGGCTTTTGTGATCAACAAGCAAATAATGTATTCATGCATAAAAGCTATATCCTATATTTAGATTTTGGCAAACTCGACATCCACAAGACATAAAACAAAAACCACAGAGATGCTTGTTCACCGTTTTGCTCTCACCAAGTTTTACCAGTAAAGTTTTCTGATATGAATTGACACAAATTCACATCGAGCGTTGGTTGTTGTCCCTTCGAGTGAATAAATAAGCTGTTGCAATCATACCGCTTTGAAGTTAATTATACGTTTTCTTTGCTGGGTTTGATTTGATTGAGCGACTGCCTGTAGCTTTTTCTTGGATGGCTACTATCACTACCAGGACTCTCACAAGGGCTGTTATAGGTCGTCTGTGCAAGCAGCTTAATACGACCCATATTTACATTTATTCCAGTCTCTAGTGGTGATTTGATTTAAAAGCAAAAGATGAAATGAGCCTGATATGAGCATACCCAAATTCACCGCGTGAATAAGGGAGGTCGGGGCAGTTAGATGGATCAAACACAGATCGTTTTTGAAATGAGGACGTGAGGTAACAATGTTTATTATTTGTCGACTAACGCAGCTCAGGATTGGTCGGAATATCAAATTCATATTTTGTTGTTTTTTTCTTAATATCAGATCAAGTACAATAATTTTGAGCAGAGCTGCCTCACTTCAGATAAGTTGATGAACGTTATCAGTACATTTTTGAAGTTTTGTAAGAATTTCCATTTAAAACATGAGAATTCAAATCAAAACTGTTAAACTAAAAGCTTACTGACCTCAAAGTAGAAGGCACCGGAGGAATAGCCTTCTTTCCCCAGGACACCGAGTAGCGGTGTAAACCTCTCCGGGTTGTCTGGCAGGTTCTGAGGAACACCTCCATTTCTCACTTGTTTCCCGTCATTGGACACAACGAGGACGAGGTTTGCCGTGTCACAGTCCAAAGTTACATCCACTAACAGGGATGAAAAGAACAACAGGAAGTTTGGTTTGTATTTCTCGGAGGCTTCCTGATGTATTCCTTAATTGTAAAACATGAGATTTACCTGCATAGTGTTGAATTCTCTTTATCTCTGAATGGAAATTCATGAATAAATAAATGAATGAAACAAATTAACAGTAAATCAACACACGGGTATGAAGACAGCGTGCTCAAATTAAGGAGGTAAAGTATATCCCCAGAAAGTGACCAAACTTAGTCTTACCTTTTGCAACTGCTCCTTTACTTTCATCTGTCACCTTGCTGTGAAGTTCATTGAGCAGCCCGTAGAGACCGCATCGCACAGTCCCCACGGCTGAATCGCTGTAGGCACTGATCTCAGACCAGTCTTGAGTATCGGGTGGTTCACTCGGAGACAAACTCTGCGGTGGCAATGCAGAAACAATAGTGAAGCTGCTACTCTGAATGTCAGCATGCAACAAGGAACAGTAAATTCTGGTTGTAACAAAAACAGAATAAACAGAATACCTGTAGAAGACGGAGGTCGTCTTCTGCTTGAGAGAGACGATCCAGCTTATATTTTCTCTCTTCGAGGTCGGTGATTTCTTCTTGAAGCTTTTCTTTGATCGACTCACTGCGAATTTCAGCTTTTCTGTGTAGCATGGTGACGGCCGTCACAAGTCTCAACTCATTTGTGTTTACCACGCTTTTGAGTTGAGCGAAGATCCTCAGGATGTCTGCGGCATCTGTCCTGGTGTTTTTCTGTGGTACAATTGTTACAAATTTGCAGTTGTTGAGTATAGGCCTACATTTACTGAAGTACTCTACATAAGTACAGATTCCACTTACTTTACAGTCCTTCTTTTACTCCACTACAAAATGTATTTGACAGTAGCCGTGTAGTAAAGGCTACTGGTTACTTTTACAAATTAAGATTTTAGATTCATGGACTGAAGTCCCTGTCAGTTCATTGATGAGCTCCCGCAGGGTAAAAAAAAAAGAAAAAAAGCAATTTACTCACTGATTGTAGCGGCGGTGCACACGTTGTTATGACAACACCGGAAATTGACATGTGCGAATTTCCTTTTTTTTTTTTTTAAATTTGGATACTGCCAAGTAGTTTTCTCTTTGACTTAATTGAGAAGCATCTTGCTTGGTGTAGTTTCGGATTAACGAGTTGAACTCAGTGTTATGTGGCTTTTCTTCTATTCATGAAGATGAAGAAGTTGTATTGTAATTTAACATAATCACGTGACCCGGAAGTTCTTTTAATGAAGCGTAGACAGCGAGCGTTGGCGGACAAAATGGCCGAATTTTATGTTTCCGTTTTTACTTCTGGTCAACCAGGAAAATACGGTAATACTTGATTAAGTTATCTTCGTTAGTACTCTTATACTTGAATTGACAAGAACGTTTTTTAAGCTTTTGTGCTTCAAACTGTCCTGTTTTTTTTCCCCGCCACTGTTTTTCCTTAACAACATAAATATGAACATGGACATAAGTATGAAGAGTGGTCTCTCTCAGGACAACAGTGGTTACATTGATGCAAAGTTAATAATGTGATAATATTGTGAGGTGAGCAGCTGTGGGACTCACTAATGACTTCATTGAATACAGGTGTAACCGATTTCAAGCCCAGCAGAGACTCTGAATAGAGACAAAACATCAGTGTCATGGAAAGAGCTTGTTTCTGCCACGGCTCGATGTGCTTTTAGGGTGTTGTTTGCAGTTTAAAAATGCATCATAACTTGTTAGGGTGGTATATGTAGGCTATATGTGGTTTTAATAGTATTGGAAGGGATGCAACTTTGATTAGAGGCAGTGGCAGGACAGTATTTTCGCTTCTAATTCTTGATTATAACATTTTAAATGCAGAACCTGTACATGGAAAGGACTATGTGTTAATGCTAATTTCTCTTCATATACTTATCACATGTAGCTTTTGGCGATGGAAATCTGTTACGGTAATCATTTTGATATTTCCCTCTTTACAACACAGAATACAAAAACCAATGAGGCTCTTTTAAAATGTATATATTTCAGTTTAATGTGCAATTCTTTGGCTGCCGCAATCATCTTGGAGCCCTTGAAGAAATCTCACAGCCCATCCACAATGATCATGACTTACCTCACTGAATTCCCCTGCTCTGTCAACCTTTATCAACATGGTCTTCCTGTCCTGGATCACCTGCTGCAGCTCTGCCAATTCTTGGTCCACCTGAGCCTGAGCACGTAGGTGTAAATGTGAATAATTCAGATTTCATAAATGCCACTTTAATTGTGCAGTCAAACATGCATAGCGGTTCCATTAGCCCTACTTCAATATCATACCTTCTTCTTTCTCAGGCGGCTCTTCAAAGGGACGCACTGATGGTTTTGGTGGTTTGATTTGATGCACAACAGACACACGCAAGTCAGATCATGACGGCAAACCAGTTCCAGAGGAGCTTTGTGCCGCTTGCACACCCTGTTGGTGAAATCAATGTTTACATGCATAAATGTGCTAAGCATCAGTGTGTTAACGTGCCTACAGAATGTCACACATTATTAAATCTCATGTTTCATGGTGCAAACGTACAACAACCTCCCATTACTCTCTCACACACACACACACACACACACACACACACACACACACACACACACACACACACACACACACACACACACACACACACACACACACACACACACACACACACACCGTTGGAGTCCTCACCTCTCCTTCAGTCTGCTGACGGGATCCAGCAGCTCATGAGTCGTCAGCTCAGCATCCTCCAGGTGAGGTTTGACGTGTTCACAGCAGAAAGACTCCTCACAGTGCAGACAGGACTTAGCTGCCATTACCTTCTTCTCTCCAGCACACACATCACACAAAACGTCTTGCGTCTCGGTCTTTTCCTCTGGGGAGTCCCGGATTTGCGAGTGCATTTGCTCAAGGAGATCTCTGAACGACACATTAATGCTGAGTTGCGGCCTTTTTTTGAAGCTGTGCTGACAGAGTGGACACTGGATGGTGTCCGCTGAATCCCAGTGAGTGTTTATGCAGACTTTGCAAAAGTTGTGTCCGCAAGGAGTGGAGACGGGGTCCGTGAAGCTGTCGAGGCAAATGCAGCATTTAAACATGGACTGCTGAGACGTGGGTGAGGCCATTGTGTGAGTCACCTGTTCAAACGGGACAAGAGGAAGTTATTTGGAGATAAAACATCTTGACTTATTTTTCCTGCGATGCAGTAGATCTAAACAGCCAGATGTGTCTGAATACCAAAGAGAAGCAAAGGCAGCTTGTAAAATCTTGTTGATTTCACGTGTTCTTGTGTTATTATTCCTGAAGATATTCACGGTTTGGCTACTTTAGATGTGCTGCACTCGTTTTTAACCAATGAAGAGAGAAATGGGGATTAAAAGCATTCAAAACACCAGAAATATTCGCAGTATGTAGAACAATATTAATGTTAGACCAACCAGTTTGGGCCTGTGGCCTCCATCAGGGTCAGCATGGGACACATAACAAATGCATAAATAGGCAAAAAAAACAACTAAATCATTATACCCTTTTGACTGCTTGTAGATTCTTTCTGTTTCACCATGGACCTTTTGAGTTGGTGAAGTTGTGCCAGAAACCCCAATCTGTCTTCCTCAAAAGGGAATTTCAAGACAGCATTTTATCATTCTCTAAAAAAGGAAAATACATCAATAAAAGAACCGATAGCAATACAGGTAACTGAGACGCGTATCAAAGTGGCCAACAAGACCAGTGCTGTCAATACATTGTCCAGCTAAATTTACATTTGGGCCTGCAAGGATGAGCACGCAGTGAAAAAGGAGGGTTTTATTTAATCAGAGGTCAGCTGAGTGCACCAGCAGCTGCAGGGGGCGCCAGAGAGGAGGAAGAAATGTTGTTAAAAAATACTGCTGGCACTGAACTAAACAGCTGATCCAGAGACGAGACTACAGACTGTAGAGGCACACAGGGCGACCTGACTCACATACAAGCTGCTGTTTTTCCACCCTTATGAAAGAACGAGTAACAATGTTGCTCATGTTCAATGCAAACATGATAGTATAGAGATAGATAGATAGATAGATAGATAGATAGATAGATAGATAGATAGATAGATAGATAGATAGATAGATAGATAGATAGATAGATAGATAGATAGATAGATAGATAGATAGATAGATAGATAGATAGATAGATAGATAGATAGATAGATAGATAGATAGATAGATAGATAGATAGATAGATAGATAGATAGATAGATAGATAGATAGATAGATAGATAGATAGTTTATTAATCCCACAAGGGGAAATTCTTTTGCTACAGCAGCATTATAGGTACAGGAAAGCAATAAAACAACAGTAAAAAATATTAAATATAAAAATGCACACTATATACAATAAAATAGAATAGAATAATTAAATTAAAACTAACTAAACAATAGTGCAAAGATTTAAACAAACAATAAAACAGACAACCAACGGTGTTATTGTTGTGTGATGGATTTTGCCAGAGGTGAGTTATTGTACAGTCTTATTGCGGTCGGCAGGAATGATCTCCTGTATCTGTCCTTGTGACAGTGGAGCTGGAGGAATCTTTTGGAGAAAGTGCTCCGTTGTCCCTGCAGCAGGTGGTGGAGAGGGTGGTCAGGATTATCCAATATGGATACTAGTTTCCTCAGCGTCCTCCTCTCCACTTGAGTTGTACTGGAAGTCAGTTGTGTATAAGGTGAACAGGAAGGGAGACAGAACAGTTCCCTGTGGAGCTCCAGTACCGCAGCAGCGGCGCAGAGAAGGATGAAGCGGGCAAGAGGATGTTTTGCATGTTTTAGTAACAATAAGCAGATAAATGCACCTCTGAAGTGCCGCTCTTAGTTTGGTATTTTGTTTATGCTGAGGTTAACAACCTGCCCAGACGTCAATGCTACAAAAGAGTCATTCTGACATCTTCTCTTTTGATGGAGGCTTAAAGTGTGCACTGAAAGTTGTGTATAAATGGGAAAATAAATGGTTAAATAGACGCTGTATCATAAACTATGATCAGGACAGCTGTAATTACAGTTTTCAGATTAATGATAGCAGCTATTCACTACAGAAACAACGTAAAAGACAATATCAGTTACCTGGTGTTAGACTCATACAGCGATATAAATAAAGGGATATCATTTATGTTCTCACATCATATCAGATGTTCATATTCAATTCAATTCAACTTTATTTATATAGCGCCAAATCACAACATAGGTTATTTCATGGCACTTAACACATTAAAGTCCTTACAGCAAGACTTTACAATATTATACAGAGGAACCCAACAATTCAACAATTCCCACATAAGCTAGGAGGGAAAAAACTCCTCTTTAAGGGAGAAAAACCTCCAACAGAGGGAAGGAAAAACTCCCTCTGAACAGGATCCTGAATATGTTTGAAACTAGGATAGCATATAGCAGGTATTAATATGCATGTAGTGTACAAATACTAAAAGACAGATGATGATCAAGATATGGCAGAACAGAAGTGGAATAAAGTTCATTTAAAATTATAAAGTTTGATCAAAGTTATTTTATTTGTCCATAATTTCATAACTGCTTACCTTGTCTTTCACACTCCTCTTCTGTTTGTCCTCAGCGTCTGTCTACACCTGCTGCTTTAGTACAGCACGGACTGGAATGTCACCAGACTGCTTTCAGAATTTTTGATTCCAGCATCATCAGCCACAGACTCACAGCAGCAGGTCAGTTCTGGCATTTCCCTTTAAGAGCATTTGGAAAGTGAGAGAACCAGTGACACCATCCCGTGATGTTTTGATGAATTACCACCATGAATTGCCTTTTTTTTTATATACTCTCGGTGTCACCTCCCTCACACTATCTCTCCTGTGTGGGTGTGTTTGAATGGAGGGACTTTATTCCCGTTTGTCTTGAACTGTTTATCGCATCTGTTATCAGGATTATCATTTTAAAAGCACTGACTGGAAACACGTCTGCTCAGGTGACACAGAGCCTTATCTCTGTCCTGCAGGGAGTGTGGTGAACCCATTAACAATCTCTATGGACAAATATTTTTGTAATTCAATGCAACAACAGGGAATGCACCTCAGCACCAGTGCCTAACAATGAATTGATGTTTATTTTATTGAAGTGCTGCACAAATTATAATCGAGTGCCTTCCACTATCAAACCTGCCTCTATCATTTTTTGTAAAAAAAAAAAAAAAAAAAAGAAGCTCAGTTGAGTATATTTATTTCTGATTTTAGTGAACCAGACCCCAAGAAAGCAACAGACTAAAGGATCCTTTGTTTCTAGCTGTATGTTATAGAGGATAATGTCTTCCTTTTTATCCTCACAATCTCTTATCATTTCTATAAATCAGCATCATGAACATCATTGATTCTTATCAGGTGAGCTGCTGAATTTCAATAATAACTGTTAGAGGCTAATTTACCAACCGGGCATTACCTCGATACAAAAAATATTTGGTTTACAACTTTGTTCTTCAAATTTTAGACATCAGATGACAATTTCATCTTTTATTAACAGCAGAGTCATATTTCCCCAAAAGCATATCTTAGCAGAGTGATCTATGTAATGTGGAACGAACATTATAACTTGTCTTTCTATCTCTATTATCAGCTGAGTGCAAAAACCAGCAAAAGAAAACATTTAGTTTATTTATTCCCCTTAATATTTGAGATCATCACAAACAACAGTAGTTAAATGTCTTTATTTGGTGTCATTTTTTTCCACTTCTGATAATCTAACTGTATTTTTTAAAAGTTTCCATGTAAATCAGCACATTTCACATCCCTGTAAGTCCTTCTCGAACATCCTCAACAAGTAAAAGGAATTCATGACTCGAGTGCGGTTATAGAAATGCAGCGTGGGTTTTACCTTCGCTCCACCCTTTAGTATCTCAACAGCCTCAGGTTGTGCCATCTGTTTTTCTTTCACAGAAATTGTAGTTTTCAATTTCAGTTTACATGAAACATGTTAGTACATATTGTGAAACGCAAAACAAATTCCCAAAAGGCAGTTATGGTAAAGTACAAATGTAAAAATGAAAGTTTTGGAATTCTTTTGGTCACCCAAAGGGGAACAAATCTTTGACTGTCAGCAAAATATGTAAATATCATACGATAGTTGTCTGCATGATAACATTGTGGTTCCTCTACTTTGGTTGCTGGCAACTTTGTAATAAAGGAACAATAAAGTTTCAAATGTTTTGGGGATATTCAGAAAATGAAATGAAACCTGTCAGTGAAGACTC
The DNA here is from genome assembly GCF_029030835.1 of Brachyistius frenatus. Classification (NCBI taxonomy): domain Eukaryota; kingdom Metazoa; phylum Chordata; class Actinopteri; family Embiotocidae; genus Brachyistius; species Brachyistius frenatus. The sequence continues at coordinate 201,964 of NW_027210894.1, forward strand.
TGCTGCTACACGACAGGGAACATGTCTGCACAGGAGTTAGAGGATTTAGTAAAACTGTCTTTGTCAGTCACGCAGCTTTTGGCCTTTAAAAAAAACAAAAAACTCTTTTGCTTCATGAGAAAATGTCAAACTGTTCTGAACGTTGATAGTTTCACTTTCCAGTAAACAGATCGCATCTCTGACACTCTGATGCTATTAGACACCACATTCAAAGAATCAAGGTTTTGACAGGGGTTGCAGTAACCTCAAGGTTAGTTAGAGGAGGTCAAATTAAATTAAGGTTCTAACATCAATCAATACTGTTACAACTCTTAATAAAATCTGGTTATCCAAACAAATAGAGATCCTCCGCATAAAAAGCCAGAGCTTTGCTGTGGCATCCATCTCCCCCAACATCCTCCTCACATGGGGACGTCACCTGACTTCCTCTTTTACTCTTGTCATAATTACTACTACTACTGAAGGGCATTGTCACCTAAACATAATTATATGTTGTTTTGAGGCTTCTTTTGAAACAAACGCAGAGGCTGCTTAACAATAAAATGTCTGGTCGTAATAATCTGTCTTTACAAACGACCTGCAGGGTCTTTTAAAAAAAAATTTTTTTTTAAATAGGACAACTGTTTTCAGTTACCACAGCTGTTTATACAATGAAGTTCTCAGGGTCATTTGATCCGACTTTAAAGTTTTGATTTGGGAACAGACACAAAAAATATATAAATCAATTCTAAAGACGCAAATGCCACAAAGCAAATGTAGAAATGTGCTCAAGGGCACAATCAAGCTGGCCCTTTTAGATAGATAGATAGATAGATAGATAGATAGATAGATAGATAGATAGATAGATAGATAGATAGATAGATAGATAGATAGATAGATAGATAGATAGATAGATAGATAGATAGATAGATAGATAGATAGATAGATAGATAGATAGATAGATAGATAGATAGATAGATAGATAGATAGATAGATAGATAGATAGATAGATAGATAGATAGATAGATAGATAGATAGATAGATAGATAGATAGATCGATAGATCTAGAAATAGAAGATAAAAATGGAAATGGATTTTTTTTTTTTGCCACAGCAGCATTATAGATACAGGAAAAGCAATAAAACAACAGAGTAAAAATATTAAATATAAAAAATGCACAATATATACAATAAAATAGAATAATATTAATTAAATTAAAACTAACTAAACAATAGTGCAAGGATTTAAACAAACAAAAAAATAACCAGCGGTGTTATTGTTGTGAGATTGATTTGGCCACAGGTGAGTTATCACCTTATTTTCAGATATGTGATCCGGGACACCTGAATGTGTTGAATATTGTGTCAATTCAAATGAGATGAATTGAAAGTGAGAATAGTATTGCAGTGAGCATCAAAACAAAACAATGATCTGTCTCTAATAGAATCATGTCTCACTGGTCTTCAGGCTCTGTGAGGCTGTAGTAGACAGACACACTGGTGCTTTCAGCCTCATGAAAACATCAGGATGTTAACATGCTCACAATGAAAACACATTTAACTGTCAAGATGTTTCACATCACATGACTACAAATATTATTATCAATGTTGATCATTTGAAGCCTTTGATGCCTTTGAATTTGAATCCAGACACTCTTTAATAAAAAACAGCAAACATCAGACAGCAATATTTCCCATTTATATTTATTTTGATTCGCCCACAACTGCTGATTTCAAATATCATTTATGAACAAAAACAGACTGATTCAAAGAATTATTGGAGTTATTGATTAGAAAGAAATCTTCTCTTCAAATAAATGAATAACAATTTTCAGCTCAGAAATTTCTCTACAATATCCTGTACTATGTTTTAACAATAATATAGAAATACAGTTGTATTGAGGTTTATATTATTGCTTAGAATCATTGAAAAGAAACCATCATCAGAAAAAGAAGGTTTAAATGAATAAATAAATAAATACTTTCAACCATGCACCTCAAACTTCACACTAACTTGCAGTGATGACGGTTAAAAAGATGAATAATCCCAAAAGATTATTGATTACATCAAACATATTCATTCAAAAAAGACTATATGGCAAAAGTACAGACTCTGGAAATGTTACAATTAAAAAACCTTTAAACAAAAAGAACAGTTTAAACAATATTTAATGAGAATACAGGAATGTATAATGTATTCCTATAAATGTTGAAATTGACATTAATGTTATTGTAAATATAATATAATTAAAAAAAATTGCTTCATGTTGACACACGTTACAGTTCGGCCTGACTCCCTTTCAGGTACTCCAGGTATGCTATCTCGTCCAACGCTTTTCTCAGTTTCTCTTCGTTTTCCTTTATCTGTTCAGCTATGGCCGCGGCTCTTATATCCATCCAGTATTTGACCAATTCTAAATGAGTTTTGAGTATCTCCAAAACGTCCAGCTGTGGCTGTAGTTCAGGCGGGCCTCTCTTCAGGATTTCCATCTTCGTGTCCACGTGGTGCAGTTCTGCTCTCATGAGCTCCTGATGAGTGCCAATTTGGAACGTGAAGTTTGCCTGATGAGGAAAACAACACACTAAGTCATGATGAAAGTAGGCTTTTCTTTGTTATGGTACATGAAGTTTGTGTGACGTTATCTTAGCCTCTGATCGTGTACCATGACTAAAGCTCAAATGGGAAAGGTGTGTTTGGTTTATCGCCTGCTCAGCCAACATTCAAGCAGCATAACTCACCTTCATTTCATCTGATTTTCGTTGTAGTTCATGAAGCCTTTCCCTGAGCAATTCCTGCAGAGTCAGATTTACATTTGAGTTGGTGAGAAAGGCAGTAACTCTGTAGTACCAAACCCATCAAACAGAAAATAACTGGCTTGTTAAGAATTACGTCAAAGGAACATCAAGAAATGCTCTTTAATACATTTACCAGGTTTTCCTGTTTCACCTGTGAACTTGCGAAGGAAACCAGACACAGCAGAGTGAAGATGAGCACTCCTGTGCTTCTGGAAAAAGCTGCCACTGCCATTGTTGTTCTAGGTAACACCAATAAAACAGGAAATAATGCTTAACTAATTTGGAAAACAAAGTGGTAATATAGTATTTAACTGTATAGAATACATAGTTTACCATCGTAGTGAACAGTGTTACTGATCTTACCTGCTGGGTGAATAGAAGGAGAGATGCTGCACAGGTGATGAATGAATGATGAGTGACACAACACAGATGCGTTATATAGTGTAGGTGTCACTGTGTTTGTTACAGCTCACATGTGAGCTGCATCCTTTCATTTTCATTTTCACCAAAAAAGTATTTTCCAGGTCCAATTTACAGGAAAATGAATATACATCAGCAAACACTCGGACAACATTCCAATTCAGCTTATTCAGGCTCATCGTCCATTGTCAACGGCTATGAGAGGATCGTTGAGAAATTTCCACATTCTGTGAGTAACCAGTTGATTCATACCTTTGATAGTCACACCCACATTCTAATACGCAAGCTGCATCTGTAAAGCTCTGCCCGGGACTGTGAGACATCACATTTATGCAGACAGGGTTTATAGATATGAAGTGTGCGATGAGAAAACATGCGTGCACCGGCCTGTTATTACGCTAAAACGTGAAATACACCCATCGGTCTACTAAGGGATGTTTCACCTCACAAAGGTCAGAAAAGTACACGCATGTAAGACCAAGGTAGAAGACGAAGGTCACGGGGGTCATGTGATTAAGGTCGGGGGTTAGTCTGATGGTTCAAGGACTTTCACTCAGGAGAATAGGTTTGACTTTGTTCCTTTCAAGTTTCGGAACATATAACTTACATGACGTATGTTAAATACATTTATGTGACGCACTGAACACGTACATAAAATGTATTTGAATCCAAACCATGATGCTTGTTCAGCCCTAACCAAGTGTTGTTGTTTTTTCCCCCCTAAAACTACGTGGTGTTTTGGTGCTGAATCTGAGGCACCTTATTCGTCACGACTTTAGCAAAACATGACACTGTAATGGTATCCTGTTGTGGATTGACACTGGGATGGGCAGGCGCACGGTGATACCATAACTTTACACTTGGATATGCTAAGATATTATGCAATGTACCAGCAAATAAAGGAAGTAGATTCGAAACTAGAAACAATAGATAGAAACAATGCAGTATTCAAATTTGTCAGAAAAATTAGCTTTGCAAATGTTTTATGAGAATGCATTTATCTGTTCATCCCAGTTGTTGGACATCGAGGGTATAAAGAATGAGGGCACCTTTTACAGCAGTGAAGGATTGTTGTTATAAGGCATCTTCATTAAATGTGGGCTTATACATGAGATCGGATGGGGCAGTCTCTACTAGTAGCACACAGAACAGCTGATTTATTAGCATCATCTGCCATTATTTTATTTTTTTAACGAGAATATACCATCAGAAATCTTGGCTTCATGTGTCAGAGCTTCAAAGAAAGGAGGCAGCAGACAACAAAAGTTACTGCAAATTGTTTTTATTTTCAGTTGCATACTTCTGCTATATTTTGTGTAGCCTCCTGGATAACAAGGAGAATCACGGCAATCAACATCAACAGTAGCGAAAACAACAACAACAACTTCACACAAAGTGTCAAAAATGTATTTATTTCAGAGATGTTGCACATTATGCACTCGACTGCAACATGTTTTGTATCCTGGTCAACAGTAAGTTAGTCTTGCCTCTTTCATATTTGAGGTCATTTCACAAAAAAGCTTCACAACACAGTGCAGCCATGACAATTGTTAAAGACACACATGGAGACGGAACCTGTTACAGTTCATCGTGATCATCCTCCTCGAATTCGTCCTCCACCTCGATGTCCTCGTCTTCTGCAGCAAAGCCCCTCAACTTCCTGTCCATATAAATGTTGATTTTCTTCACCATGTGCTTTGAGATATTCAACATTTCTCGCACTGGCGGAGACTCATCAGATACCATCTCCATCAGTTCCACACTAAGATTGAAGCGCCCCAGTTGTTCATATAGTAATTTTGAGGTGGTTGCAAAAATCAACTTTTCCATTGCCTAATGATGACAAACAAATAATCGGTATGTCATCACAAATTAAGATAAAAATGTTACGATTTGCTGAACACACAGATGTGAAATGCAGTTTTTAGGTTCACTCTATTTGAATGTATTTATTTTTTGCTGCCTACAAACACAACAGACAGATGGAGGCTGGCAGACTCACCCTCTCTTTCTCTAATTCTTTTACAGCTTTCTGAAGAGTTTCCTGGAGCATTTCCTGAAATGTCCCAGAAAGAGCAAGTGAGTATGACGGTTACTTTAGCATCGCATACAAACAACCGTAAATGAAGACACTTCCACGAGCTCATGTTGACCTGCAATTACTGTAATAGTTCATCAGAAAAGAAAATTACCATTGGGAAATCTTCCGCCAGAGAAGTAGCGACAGATCCCAGACACAGCAGAGAGACGACTAGTAAAAGTCCACCAGCTACTCCTCTGCCTCTGGATAAAGCTGCTGCTGCCATCGTAGTTGAAGTTCAAACACTCTGTGAGCTTGAGAGAAAATGATACATCATGCATGAATGAGGAATTGAACAGAATCCTTTTTGACTTTGGTTTAAGTGGTAAAACAATCTTACTGTTACTGATCTTACCTGCTGGGTGGATCGATCGAAAGAGAGCTGCTGTACAGGTGACAGGTGACGAATGAAGAAATGACAGAACACAAATGCTTTATATCCTCCTGGCTCCACCTTGCTCATGTTACACGTGTGTGATTTGCCTCTTCAGTTTCATTTTCTTACAGAAAGTATTTGGCAGGTTCACTTTATGGGAAGTCACATGACTTTGTGTTGTGACATTAAACACGATAGAAACACTCAAACAACATTAAAAAAAACAAAAACAATTCTCCTTCGGGAATAATAAAGTAACTGTCTATCTATCTATTCCGGTAAAACATCATTTGCATCTTTATTGAGACCTCAATCTCTTTCTGGTTCCTCTTATCAACATCCAGGAAAGCCGCTGTGATGCACACAACACACAACACAGACACACACACACACACACACACACACACACACACACACACACACACACACACACACACACACACACACACACACACACACACACACACACACACACACACACACACACACACACACACCTTACCTGTGCTGCTGTGCAGGTGATGAATGAGGAAATAATGATGGGATGACACAACACAAAATGTTACTTGACACTCAGCCTGCTTCTTTACTTTCACTATCATTTGTCCATTTCACTTTACAGGAATTCCCCAGCATCACTTAGTGTAACGTCAACACAAACAGACGCCACTGTAAATTTGAAATGCAAAAAAGAAACTGATTGATGCCCCACCTTAAAGGCTACACCATCAACACAAAGGTGGCAACTGGTCAGGGCCATGCTTTCTCAGACCGAAAGGTGCAAAGTTCACTTTATTGAAATGTTAAGGACCTCAAAGCAGCTCGAAGGACTTTTCTTCTTACAATCCAGTATTACAGCCACCTTCATTTTTAGAAAAAGATTTTTTGCACTAGTCTCAAAATAGCTTTTAACTCCCAGAGCCTCAGCATTTCTAATGATTTCAGCAGCACGAGTAAAGATGTTGCTTGCAACAGTGAGGCTAACTTAGCAGCTTTTGAATGAAATATCTCTGCTTTATACTTTGGAGCGAAAGAAGACTTCAGACAACAGATTCAATGTAGTTTGTTCCCCACTTTATTTCAAAATCCCATCATTCATTGCCAGCTTGGGCATCTTTCTTCAATATTCTGGTTGTTTATACCAACAATACAAATATATTGTAGATTTAGCATTATACACATGATGATGTATGTAGTAACTTCTGAAACATTCGTGGTAAAGATCTTCATAATTTTATTATACAAAACATTACAAACAAGAGGCTGTGTCGTTTTTCTGTTGGATAAAAATGTAGTCATTCCAATTTCATCATACTCTTATGACATATTACATCACCCACATTTAGTAGTGTCGCTTCCACTGTCTTATATAGCAACATTGAATTTTTGGACTTTCCCATAAGTAAAACAACATTTTAGGCTTCAGAGCCTCAGTAATGATTTCAATCAGGAAAACACTCAAACAGCATAAAGCTCTAATCCTATGGTATTACTATGTTGTGTTTTAGCAGTAATACATTTTTCCACAATTTATTATAATACCGGGTTGTGCAGGTGAAAGTTTACACAAACCCAACTCTGGTATTGATTACCTTATGTAGTAGTTCTGCTGCATTTCAAGAGTGTTCGTATTGATACCAGACAGACATGTTACAGTTCATGGGGTTTCTTCTCCAGTTGTTTTACCACCTCCTTTATTGACATCAAATTAATTTGTCTCTCCTCGATTTTTACAATTTTATCATCGGTGTATTTTGTTATGTAACCCTTGCTTGCCTCTATAAATTCCTTCAGGTCCTCCATTAATTTCCCCAGTGGTGGAAAGTCGGGCACTGCAGTCTTGACTATTTTAATCGCAGGGTCAATCATTCTCGTAAGGTCCTCCCAGATGTCTGATATGAAGGCTCGGTCTAACATGTTGTTGGCCTGCAGGGAAAATATATAAAGTATTCTATTACTAAAAATACTTTCACATGATGTTAGATTATGTTTTTCTGTGCTTGTTTCATTCCATTATACATATGTATATCTTTACACATGGACTCCCAAGCTCCACATCCCCAACACAGAAACTGACTGACTTGCCTTGTTTCTCGCTACTTCTCGTTCTAGTTTCTTGAGGGTTTCTTTGACCTCTTCCTGCAAAACCAATGAACATCGACAAATGTAACAAACATAAATTGCGTTTGGAGCATGTGATCATGACAGCCGGTTTAACATGGTACACAACAACAGAGAGCAGATTGCAAAAAAAATATATAAATATGATTTTTTTTTATGATTAATTATTCAAAAAGAAAAGTCATGAAACAATTTACCAGTTTAGTCAGTGAACTTGCAAAGCCAACCAGACACATCAGAGTGACAATGAGGAAAAGGCTTTTGGTGACACCAGCCACTCCTCTGCTTCTGACCAACGCTGCTACTGCCATCTCTCTTCTGAATGAAACAGTCTGAGCTGAAATAATAGATTATAAAGTATAAAGAAAGAGTTGAATAGGAAGTTCACAAACTGAACTTTTTTTTTTTTACATTGTAGTGGGATTTGTTTGTTAAAATGTATTTCCAGTAAAACCCTCTTAGAGAACCACGTCGGTGATCTTACCTGAGCTGCTGAATGAAGGTGATGAATGAGAAATAATGATGCGATGACACAACACAACTGCTTTATATCCTCCTGGCTCCACCTTGCTCATGTTACACGTGTGTGATTTGCCTCTTCAGTTTCATTTTCCTGCAGAAAGTATTTAGCAGGTTCACTTTCTGGGAAGTCACATGACTTTGTGTTGTGACATTAAACACGATAGAAACACTCAAACATTAAAACCAAATTTAATTTTTTTTAGTAGTAGTAGTTTTTAGTAATAAAGTAACTATCTATCTATTCCAGTAAAACATCATTTGCATCTTTTTTGAGATCTCAATCTCTTTCTGGTTCCTCTTATCAAGATCCAGGACTGAAGCCGCTGTGACGCACACACGCACGCACACACACACACACACACACACACACACACACACACACACACACACACACACACACACACACGCACACACGCACACACACACGCACACACACACACACACACACACACACACACACACACACACACACACACACACACACACACACACACACACGACACACACACACACACACACACACACACACACACACACACACACGCACGCACGCACGCACACACACACACACACACACACGCACAATGATAGAGCATAATGTATGAAAAACGAATTGATTAGAAAGTTCACAAACTTGGACTTTTGCTGTGCAGGTGATGAATGAGAAATAATAATGGGATGACACAACAGAAAACGTTTTATATACTCCTGGTGTCACTTCCCATGCATAGCAGCTAGTGTGTGTGTGTTGTGTATGTTTGTGTGTTATGTGCGTGTTGTTTGGTGAACATGCAGAGCCTATTGTTCCTTACTTGACACTCAGCCTGCTTCTTTACTTTTACTTTCATTTGTCCATTTCACTTTACAGGAATTCCCCAGCATCATTTAATGTAACGTCAACACAAACAGACAGTAAATTTGAAATGCAAAAAAGAAACTAAACACATCAGAGTGACAATGAGGAAAAGGCCTTTGGTGACACCAGCCACTGCTCTGCTTCTGGCCAACGCTGCTGCTGCCATCTCTCTTCTGAATGAAACAGTCTGTGAGCTGCAATCATAGAACATAAAGTACAAAGAACGAGTTGAATAGGAAGTTCACAAACTTGAACTTTTAAAAAATGTAAGTGGGGATTCTTTTTTAAAATGTGGTTCCAGTATAACCTTCTTACAGTTTAATGTTGGTGATCTTACCTGAGCTGCTGTGCAGGTAATGAATGAGAAATAATGATGGGATGACACAACACAAAATGCTTTATATACTCTTAATGTCACCTCCCATACAGAGCAGCTAGCCTGTGTCTTAAAGTGTGTGTACGTCTGGATTGTTTGATGAACATGCAGAGCAGGTTATTCCTTTGTATCTACTTGACACTCACCCTGCTTCTTTACTTTTACCATCACAGGAGTCACATTTGTCCATTTCACTTTATAGTGAAATAGCAGCATACTATATCATAAAATTACAAATGTAAGACTGATAGAAGCCGTACAGAACAATGTGTTTGGATATCCTAACACATGCTAATGTAATGTAATGTTTGAACTTTGATTTCAAATGGAGTAATATCATAGTTAGCAACATGATATAGGGCTATGATCAGGAAGAGTTTGATGAATGTCTGGCATAAACATCAACCTCTTCAAGGCTGAGTTATCAACAAGGCAAAAGTGTTCACTGGTCAGAGCCACAAACTCTCAGACCAAAAGGTCCAAAGTTCACTTTATAGATTTTTTTGTAATTTGTTAAATTGCAATGTTGGCAGATATTATTGAAAACTGTTTCTACATAAACTGAAATGTTGAGGGCTCTAAAGCAGCTCTAAGGCGTTTTCTCCTTGACTTTTTGTCATGAATTGTGTGGGAGTCACAGTAATGTTTGTCATAATGGACACTGGACACCCCCTTTATTTTTTTCTCATGTATTATTTTTGTACTATTTTTATTGTGTTGGTTTATTACTTTGTCTATTCGCAACCTGATGTATGTTCACTTGCAGTAGCAACTCATATTCTAGTAGGTAAATTAATGGTTACAGTGAGTGAAGCTCACACAGGCACTTGGAGCATCTTAGAGGCCCTTTTGAGCAAGGCAGGGGGGCGTGTCCGTTTAGCAGACAGACAGCCCGCGGTACGAAGCCACATTAAGCGGATGTACTTTGTGTTTCTGTATGTCCACGTGAGCAAACGAGATGAAAAGATGTATTACAGTAGTGACACAGATGTATAACGCACATTTGAGAGTAAAGGACTGCGCGTTGTGTTTATACAAGAGTTATGTTGGAGTTTGGAAAGTTGAAATTAATTGGTGTGTTGTGTGAAACGGTGCCACACTTAGCAGTTTGCTAATGAGGAAAAAGTACGGTGAGTGCCTGTAGCCCGTGTTGTATGAGTGTGCAGAGCATCGTCAGTGTGAGTGTGTTTTAACAGCTGAAATGACGGCGGACGTTTGATGTTTTATGCACATTCAAGTGAACGCAAGTGTGTATAGTGTGTCCGCTGAGCAGGCAGACAGTATGAAGCGACATTGAGCTGATCTGCTTGTGTTTCCATATTTCCATTAAAGGAATGTTCAAAACGTATGCACACCTGGAAGTCTCCTTTGCGTGCCCAAGTGTGCAACAATAACTTTAGTAGTTTCTTCCTTTTATTTGTAATTATACAAATTATAAAGTAACAGAAACTGACAACTGCTGTAAAACTGGGACATGAAAATATACAGAGCGATCCAGACTAAGAGTATTCATTCTCATACATCATACACAATCAATCAGGGAAACTGGCAGTGTCACAGTGCCTTTCATTTATCCAGATTGTTCCCTGTAATACTCCCTCCACCCACCAGAGGTCCCTGGTCTATCTCTGTGCTCAGTGGGTTTCCTGCCACGCCCACCTCACCTGCTCCCAGTTCTCCAGTCTGCTCACCTGCAGCCACTCTGCAATCAACCCACTCAGTACATCGACCCCAGTCTGCCGCTGCTTGTTTGTTGGGTACTAAGTTTTGTCTTTCTGCAGTTACCCTCCAGTTTTAACAGAGTTCTGTTCTTTTCTTCTTTTTCTTTTCTTTTTTTTTTATCTGCTGTGGATCCTGCCCGGACTGTGCTCTTCACTCTCCCTTCTGCATTGTGTTCACCTCCCTGGTTTTTGCGTTGCTTCATTTTTGTGTGATTGATGAGGCTGAACTGTGATGCTTTATGGGTGAGTTACATCAATCCTGTAATCGTTTCTTAGTCCAGGGGTGGTCTGTCAAAGCTGTTTACTGTGCCAGCTGTGATGATTGTATTTCGACAAAGACTCTTGGCATTCCAAAGATATCTCGCGTGACTACACACATTAACACATTAACTGCAGCACTGTATACGTGTAAACAGAGGACGGTATAACTCGACGGCCCGAGTCGATGTTAGATGTCCGGTCTTCATATTTTAGGGCAGCAAAGAAAGGAGACAACAAACATTTCTATGTATTTATTGACGTTTCAAGTTGCTGCAAAATTTCATACTCTTGTGCAAAAGTTCAAATTCACACTTGATTAACAAAAAAACTATCATTGGACAGGAATAGCAAAAGCCAAAGAAACACTTTCGGCCACCTTCCTCGCTGTTTTTAATCAAACTTTTAAAAATGCTAAAAACATTGATTGCAATTTCAAAAGCATATATCTTTTAAGAAAGAGGAGATTTACAGATGCGGTCGATCCAGAGACACATGGAAGCTTTTACAGTTCAGCTTCACTCTCCTTAAAGTATGGTAGCATCAATGTCAGGATTTCCACTTTGTTTTCATTGTCCTCGATCTTTGCAGCAGCATCTTTACGCTCTTCATCCAGGTAAGTCTTGCATGCCTCCAGGTAGGCCTTCAAGGTTTTGGTGAGTTTCAGTGGTGGTGAAGACTCTTGTAATTTCTTCTCGACTTCTTCAAGCGCAGTGTCCATTAACTCCACAGCGGCAGCGATGACATCTGAAATGTAGGCACCCAACATTTGGCCTACCTAAAGGGGAAAATAAAAACAAATAAGTAAATGACTAATCTAATACTAAAAATACTTTCACATGATGCGAAATGATGGTTTGCTTTTTGTTTAAAACCATTATAAATCATTATATCAGCTACCGTTACACAGGGGCTCTCCAAACTACTCATCTAAACCCACAACATGGAAACGGACCGACTCACCTTCTGTCTCTCCGTTTCCTCTTGTAGTTTCTGAATGTTTTCACTGATATCTGTCTGCACGCTTAAGGTGTGCGTCTGTGAACTTGCGAGGCCAAGCAGACACAGCAGAGTGCAGATGAGGAGCAAGCCTTTGGTGGTCGTAACACCAGCCACCCCTCTGCTTCTGGTCAAAGCTGTTGCTGCTGCCATCTCTCTTCTGAATGAAACAGTCCATGAGCTGAAATAATAGAGCAGAGAGTGTAAAGGAAGAGTAAGAGTGGGGATGCTGTACTGCAGTTTGACTTGAATATAATATTCCTAAAGATCAAGTGGTCAAGTTCCAGTACAGTGATGTTACCTGCTGAGAGCTGCTGTGCAGGTGGTGAATGAAAGAAATGATGGGATGACACAACACTAAATGCGTTATATACCTGTGGTGTGCCCCAGCACAGCTCACCTGTGTCTTTAAATAAGCACGTCTGGGTTGTTTGGGGAACCAGCAGGGCAGGTTATTCCATCACTTGAGCTTCAGCTTGACTCTTTTCTTTTGTTTTCTGGAAAATACCAGCATCATTTAGTGTAACTACAACAAGCGAAATGCAAACAGTAAAATAGAAACCGATAGAAGCCTTACAGAACAATGTGGCAGAACAATGTTTGAGTTTCTTGAAGACATTTCATGTCTCATCAGAATCGGCTTTATTGGCCAGGTATGTTTACGCGTACAACGAATTTGACTCCGGTTGTAGCTTCTCTCTTGGTGCAAAAACAGACAAGACATAAATAAATATATATCCACCTAAGAAACAAATATATACACCTAAACACTGGTGCAATTGCAAATAGTGTTTTTTTTTTTAAGTCATGACAAAGGAGTGGCTTGAACTCCAACCCTTTTGGTTGAGAGGCATCAGTGCTAACCACTGCACCACTGATCTTCCCAGTAGATGGTCTGCATTGTGACAAATCTTTGATTCAATGCAACCACCAATAACTCCACCATTCACAAATATTCATTCAAATGCGACCGAAATTGACGCAGACATTCTTTAGATAGTGTATATATACGTGTTTTCAAGGGGGTCTGCAGTGATATTAAATATCTTCCTGTAATGTGCAGTGGATGCAAAAGTTTTTAAATTTCTCCAAATGTTTCAACTTCACTAAAAGTTGAATAACCATTAATAGCAACCTTGGTAAAGTAGAATCTTTTACCTGTTGAGTTAACCAGACTGTCTGTTGAGTCACTGGAAGCTCTGAGTGAACTCCGTGAAACACTTTCTCCGTCGCGACTCTTTCTTCAGCGCTGAAGACAGTCCAGCGGTCTACGACGCTGCTTCAGAGCTGGAAACAATTTCACGAGGATGCGGGTTTGAGCCCTGCTTAAGGTAATCTACATGGTTCACAGAGGGCGAGTCCCTGTAAGAGTAAGCCACACGGTTTCACGTTGTAAATGCAGTCATAGTAATACCAAACCAAAGGTCAACTACAAAACAAAAACCTAATATAAAAATCAATAACAAAAAATAAAGGGTGTGTCTAATTGTTCTTGGATTTCTGTCCAAACTACCACAAATTTTATCCCCCAGAATCCCATTAATACATTTGTATGACTTTTAAAACAATTTTTTTTAATTTTTTTTTTTTTTTATCATATTTCGGACGACATGCTATATAGTATGGACACGGATGCAGTGGTTAGAGCAGTTGCCTCAGTGAGAAGTAACTGGGTTTGATCCCCACTTGAGGCATGTGTGTGCAGGAGATTATTGTTTGAAGCAATGTTATTGTGCAAAATCATCATCTGGTACATCAACATCTCGATCCTCCTTCACAGACTCAATATCGCTGACAGAATCAACATGGAGACATTTTCCCTTTAAAAAAAAAAAAAAACAGTGTGAAGGAAAAAAAACGTGAATGTGTCAGGGAGCCCCTCTTTACACTTACACTCACATGTTACTGTACTGACTGACCCCTGACCTCACTGTCAGAGGGAACAACCCGAACTCCCTGATCAAACTCCTTCGACCCATAAAAAATTCCCTTGTCCATTTACTTTTTCTACAAGTTGATAGTGAAATAAATACATCTCTATGCGCAAGCATAATATTTCCCCAACAATAGCAGTTTAACTACACAATGTGCCCTGCGGTTGGCAAATGATAAACAGTTTTAATATATGAATAAAAGCAAAGTAGGACTTTACACAAACAAATATATTTCTTTACATAATAATTACACTACAGATAATGTTATATGCAATGTAAGAAGAGGCACACTCATTTCTGTACCTTGTTTTCAGGGAACATGTATTCTTTACTTTAAACACCAGGGGTCAGTGTTAGCTTTCATCAAATGTTAAACGTGTGACCTGTGCAGAACATTGACTTGTGTATGCTGTCTATCACAGCTTTTCATTTGTGTATTTTTATTTGTCAGTACGGTTTATAACACAGTGATCCACATAGTATCAGAAGGCCTCCTTTTAATGGCCCTATAGTAAAAAATGTGTGAGCAGTAGTGGTGTAGGCAAGGCTCTTGGACAACATGTGTAGCATGCTGTGTGTTGTTTCTTGTGTTATTGTTTGATTTGTGACTCCATAGAAACCAAGATGACACATCTGAACGGCGTCATCCTGATAGAATACATTTAGTATTAATGTATGTTCACTGGAGTATTATGTGTTATGATTATTGGGTCCAAGCACTCCACTGTTACTTTAATTGTTATAAATATAACAGAGGAAGGCATACAAACCTATCAGCCAAATTAGCACTTAGTCTATTGAAAGGGGCCCACAGTAAAACACATCCATTCAGCAGTCTTATCGAATAAGCATGTACACATGGGCGGCGCGCGCGCGCGCGCGCACACACACACACACACACACACACACACACACACACACACACACACACACACACACACCGTATCTCTCTCGGGGAGAGAGATACAGACAAGCAGTGTTCATTCCTGAACAATCAATCAGGGAAATTGCCAGGTCTGTGGTGCTGCTTTACCGGGGGTCCTAATTTCACAGCCAGCCTCCGTCACTACTGCGTCAGCACTGATGAGCTCAGCGTTACCGGTAGGGGGAGAGAGAGAGAGAGAGAGAGAGAGAGAGAGAGAGAGAGAGGGCGGTAGAAGAAACGGGGTGTTGCCGCCTCTGAGACTCACTCACGCATCACGGAGTACCAACAGCAGGTTGAGAGCACAGCGTCCCTCCGTCCTCCTCTCCGGGAAAACACGGCTGCTTTTCTTTTCTTTTCTTTTCTTTTTTTTTGAATTATTGAAGAGCCTTTATATTATCAAACATAATCAAAGCCGAGATATCGCGGAGACGTACTGCACCTCGGCATCAGGAGAGCGACTTGTCCGCGGAGAGAAGAAGAGAGCTCTGTGAAAGCAGACGGAGCCTTTCAGCACCTCGGACAGCAACCATGGCTCCAATGGTGGAGGATGGAGCTCAGCTCGGTGAGTCCGAACCTTCCTTAATATTTTCGGGCTTGATTGAAACAGACACGGTGTGAATGTGTAAGAAGCTGCTGGCAGCTTCTTCATCTGCTGCGTTATCCATCCCACGTGACTCATCTCCAAAGTGTCAGCTAGTATTACTCACTCATTTGTTGCTTTCTAATTCAGCCTCTTATCTAAATATTGGCTTGTTTTTAATAAGGTGTGTAGCTGTGAGAATTACTAATGTGAATAGTGGAAGACTTCCAGCCTCCATTTTGCAGCTATTATCAAACCAGGCAGCAGGGTGGGGGTCGGGACTTGTTTTATACGATATTAATATCAACAAAGTTAATTTATTATGTGCGTTATAGTTACCTGGAGTTGACTGGGTGTTACTATAGTACAGGGAAGCCTGTTTGTTTTCCTTATTTCCTCTTGGCTCAGCAGCTCTCGCTGCCCTCCCGTTGCCACATCCATCTGTCTGCTGTTGCTGCCTTGAAAACCAGTTTGCCCAGGACTATAAGATGAAATATTGATGAGCAAAAAGGAGAGAAAACACTATGTACTGCTGTGCTGTGATCTAAAATGGAAATGAGCCTACTGATCCTCCTATTGCTCACTCATGGATGAGGCTCATCAGAGGTAGTCTCTTCAGATGATGCTGCATCTACTACACATATAAAATTACCCTGCAGTATATAAAACAGATGTACACGTGAAACAGCAATTACATATAACTCCGAGATCTAAAGTGACAACACTGACATTCTTGTGAAAATGCATCATTTATCATTTAATAAAAGGGAATTATTATTTGTATTTATTGTTGCTGTGTGATAAAATAGCACTTGTATCAGAATAGCTGATAAAGTTATTATGTATGAAAAGTGTGGAAAAATGTTGCAGCACTAATTACCTGATGATCTTTGTGAACTAGAGCAGCTTTGAACAGATGAAAAAGACAAGTGATTAGCTACCGCCACCCTCTCTCTTAATGTGAGTGCTTTTCCACTGCTTCTCTAACTGCAGGAAATAGTCTGCATTTCCTCCATTGAAACAAACCTATTAAATAAAGCAGCATGAGAAAGCAGGTTGGTTGCTGTTGAGTCACCGTTCAGCTCAACAAAACAAAGACCTGAAGCTTTCAGTGGCATAATGTCTCCACAGTGATACCATAGGAGTACTCTTGAGAGGAATTGGGTCCCTAAATGCACCATCACTGTTGTGACTGAGAGAAGGTGGTTAAAAGTGGTGACCGTTTTCCTCTCTGAGATTGAGTTCAACTTCCTCTACTGTAGGTGGACTATAAATGAGTATATATACATGAACATAACACAGCCTGTACAGCCATGAGGGATACAGTTCTTTGCAAAAAACTAATATAAAAGGATCTATACAAATCTGATCTGCTGTGTAACAAGGGCCTAAGTTGTTGGCTCTCTTGTTCACAATGTTTTCTTGTGTTCGCATCGCTGCATGCTATTGACTGCTGGTGATGACAATCCTTATATTTGAGTTTATTTTGACACCAGATCTGACTTCAAACATTTCTTTAAACCTTTCATCCAGAAATCAGCTTGTCACAAATATGTTATGAGGTTTTCCCATCAGCTCATTACTTCTACCAGCTCTTTCCTCTTCTCAGTTCTATAACCATGTTTGCAATATGAGCGCAGTTGTGATGATACTTGACCAGAGTTTAGGCAGATTGTGTTGTTGTCATCTCCCTCTGAGTCCAGACTGCAGCCTGCGTCAGTCAGAAACACAAAATGGATTCAGTTGGTTCAAAAACCTCTGCTGAATTTGTGAACACTTCTTTTAGGGTGGTTGTTGAACAGTTAGTTGTTAGATAGTGTTTGTTGGTAGGTGTGGTCACATGTTTAATGTGTTTAATGTTTGTGTTTAATCTCTCTCTCCACTCTCTCTGTCCTCCTCCACAGTGGCGGTGCCGGCAGGTGTTGCTGTGATGAGTGTCTTCGGCCTTGTCTTCACTGTGTCAGCCTTTGCGTGGATCTGTTGCCAGCGTAAAAACACCAAATCCCAGAAGACACCTCCCTACAAGTTTGTGCACATGCTCAAAGGGGTTGACATCTACCCGGAGAGCCTCAGCGGCAAAAAGAAGTTTGCTGCACCTACCACCACCACTACCAACGACATCAGTAAAACTGACGTCAACGGAAACTGCCACACCGCGTCAACACTGAATCAGACTGGCACCGGTAAACTGGCGTCAAGTCCGAATGGTTCCAGACCAGCTCTACATCTGGATCTGGAGAAGCGGGATCTAAATGGCAACTTTACCACCAAACCGTTTCATCACCACCACCAGAAGGTGCGCAGCTCCCCGGACCTGGAGCTGCCCTCTCCCCATGCAGGGTTCACCCAGCCGGGTGTGGTTGACCGCCGTGACCTCCCCTCTCCGTCCAGCACCCTGTCCAGCCAGGCGCCCACCCCGGCTGTGGACAGGCCTCAGGGAGAGGAGAAGGAGGGTGGGCTCGGGACCCTCCACTTCTCTCTGGAATACCAGCCAGAGAAGAAGGCATTCATTGTTCATATCAAGGTACTGCATGTGTTGAGGTTGTTAGTGTGTATTTAGTGTCTATACAATATATTTTGAACAGAAAATTGTATAAAAATCGTTCCACAGTCATAACTGCTTAACTGATTTGACCTTTTGATCCAGGAAGCCCATGGTCTGACCCCAACTGATGAGCAGTCACTGACCTCTGACCCCTACATCAAGCTGACCCTGCTGCCGGAGAAAAAGCACCGGGTGAAGACCAGAGTCCTGAGGAAGACTCTCGACCCCGCCTTCGATGAGACCTTCAGCTTCTACGGGATCCCGCTGGCCCGGGTGTCGGAGCTGGGCCTTCACTTCATGGTGCTGAGCTTCGACAGATTCTCTCGTGACGAGGTCATCGGAGAGACTCTGGTACCCCTTGCTGGGATCGACTTGTCAGAGGGACGTGTCCTGATGAGCCGAGAGATTATCAAGAGGAATGTCAAGGTAAGATCTGGGCCAAATGTTGGAACCCTTCACTTTTCTTGTTTCAGTCATCTTCAGTTTAAATCGTTAACTGCTTTTCTTAAGAATATCATCCACATTTTACAGTTGTCTTCCCTCTCTGTCATTGTGATCAAATATATGCATATATATTATGAAATCCCTTCAAATTCTAAAATTGCTCCAATAATGAGTCATCATGTCTCCAATTATAACCTAATGTCTGCATCACTTGTTTCAAAAATTTCAAAGAAATTTCCCCTCGGGGATTAATAAAGTGAAATAAAAAAATTAAAAAAAAGCATTGCAGCAGAGCAGGTTAATGAAATATTGCAAACTAAAAAGGAAATGGTTCCACTGTTAATCAATATATAATTCAATCTTTATTTCAACCTGCCTTTTCCATTTGGTAAAATATGATTATATGTAAATCATGGCAATTGTTCCAAATCATCTAAATACAATCTGTATCTTAAAAGAAAGTTTAAAAATAGAATGTAATTGGTATCTCATGCAAACAATTTAAAGGAATTCATTTTATATTGGAGCTGTTAGAGAACGAAAGAGTCAGAAAAGAGTTCATATTAAATGAAGCCGGTGGAGAGAACAGACAGGAAGTGTATCACTCTCTGGAGACGGAGATGAGATCTGTTTCAACATTATGGATTTGCAAGCTAATGCTGCTGTTTGGAGATACATGCAAGTCTGTGGTGTTTCTTTTTCTTTTATTTGTTTCATCCGGTTTTGCTCGAGCTTATTTATCTCTCTTACTAAATTCACTCCCTAAATACCTGACAGGCCAATTGTGCCCAATCTGTGTCTACCTTAGTGACGATTCTTTGTAACCAAACAGCACCACATAATTAAAACGGTGATGCAGGGATGGCCGGTTTGAAACAGACTAATGTGCTACCACGTGGACATTTTTACATTCCCAGCAGTGTATTGAATAGCTGGAGAGATATCCACACCACACCGTTATGGATCTGTGGGCAGGTGGGTCAATAGACTTCTGCTAGTTAGTTCCTGGCATCCGTGAGGACCACCAACGTACGGGAGCTTGTTTCCTTTTTGCTTTTAGAGGAATTTCATGTACTGTAGTAACAAGCTCACCTGTTGAGAAGGGAGTTTCTATACTGGGCTACAGTGTGTGTACAGCATGTCTATACATCCTGTGAATCTCTCTACATGGACTGGTACTAAATGGTTTGACCGTACTGTACATGAGCATCTCTTAGATTTCATATCAGTGTAATCATAGATTTGTGGGCTGATATTATCCTCTGCAGAGCTCTTCTAAAATGGAAGCTCTATGCCTGCGAGATGGAAGCGGATATGTTCACACACATTTGTACTCTCCCAGGAGGAATGCAAGCTATCTGTAACATCTTTAATGATCTCTGATACAATATAGTACTCCAGAGAAGTGCTGGGAAATGCAAGTCAGATTCTGAGAAGTACAGTATAAAAGCTTTGTTCCCTCTCCACTAAACTCTCTTCACATTTTTATCATCAAGAGGATAATATTTCCTAACCTCCCTTCTGCACTTCCCACGCTGAGACTAACCATATTTTCTCGATTTCTTTTCTCATTTGGGTCCCAGAGGACACAAATCTCATACTTCTGTTATAGGGAGCAGACTGAGCCTGTTTTTGTGCAGTCCATGACAGATTGTTTCAGAATCTATCATATTGCTTTGTAGTGCGTTATTTCTGGATTATTTTGTTGAAATCACATGGTCTCCTTCATTTATTTACTGTGTATTATTTTATCTTCCTCTAAATGGGTATTTGCACTGGTTCCTCTGCAGAATGAGAGACATTATTAAATGCAAATAAAAGTGCAAAGAATCTGTTTAGATGGATTGATAAGGGACAGCGAATAAAGATTTATTCAGTTTTACATCCAGTGTTCACTGTTCCAGTATTTTCAATATGTAATTATCTCTATGAGACATCTATGTTGTTCTGTCTCATGAGCGGCAGCCCTTTGCTAACAGGGTGGTGGCTCCCTTTGTCTGCCTGGCATAGATTTTGTCTCGCTGATTTGTGTGTGTCACTTCATGGGATCAATGCAGCATACAGCAGCATGGCCACCGCCCTGTTTTCACCTTGGAAGTAATAACTACAGTTTTTGTGTGGTCACTTAGTTTCCACGGAAAGAATAATATAGAATCACATTGGCTGCACACTCACGTTTGTATAAAATTGCCCGTCAGGTCTGTGTGCTACTTCTCATCGCCATGACAACCATGAGCAGAGGTGTGAAATCCCCTTGGGTGTGATCACAGCATCTCAGGCACCAACCTTCTCGGGTGTGGTCACAGTCATAGATGTGTGAGTGGAGCACTGACAAAGTGAAAGCTGTGTTGTCGAGAGGATCAGGGAGCTTCTTAATGACACGTTTTGTGCTGGTTAATATATGAAAGACATCACATAAGCAGGTGAGGATTTAACTCATAACCACACAGTTGTCACGACTACCACGATATTATTGTAGCTGATTATTAGGTATTTAATTTGTATTATTATGATTTTCCAACCCCTATATACCATTGTGTTATTGAATACATATATTTATGTCGTAATCCTGGACACATGATATCTAATATATATAAATATATATATATAAAATATATATTTTATATATATATATTTTTTTTAGGATACAATTTGGTTTGTTTTGGTATCATGTTGCAAAAAAAAACATGAATCAATCTCTGTCTTCCTCAATCACTGTATGGATGTATGTGCTGCAGTGTAAAACAATTTTTTTTATTGGCCTTGGTGCATACAATTGCCACAAATGCCCTTCAGACATGACATATCTCAAGTGACAGAGTAAAGTCGTTGAACAAACAGATGACCATTTCCCAGCATGCCTTCTGTCTTTGTAACGTTTGAAAATTAAGCAAACAAATTAAAGAGGTGTAGGTGATGCGTAGAAATCATATTTATTTTCAATAAAACATGCAGTTTTGGAACTTTTGACTAAAGGCAAATAAATTTAGCCTATATAATAATCTGTGACTCAAAACCATGAATCCTAAAAGTGAGAAGGTAGTGTATAATCTGCCGGCTTCTGTCATGCAAAAAGTGCATTTTGGAACTATTAAAGTCCAATCAGCAAAATTAGCTTTGATTACACTGTCTGTTGTTATATAATTGGATATGTGCAGGTGAGGGAACCATGGTGCTGACCATAAATGGGTGTGTGGCTTTTGTGCATACTATATGATCCTGCTGGCATCATACAATGCATTTTCTTTTGTAAATTGTATCTACTAAAATTTATTTACTGAACAACATAGCAATATATTGTACAAATGTATTAACACAGCTATTCAAATACAGCCTCTATGGCAAAATGCAGTGTCAGGATAAGTGGAAGGTTCTCTGTAGAAATGAGAAATAAACATCTTTTGACGTGTGTGTGTGTGTGTGTGTGTGTGTGTGTGTGTGTGTGTGTGTGTGTGTGTGTGTGTGTGTGTGTGTGTGTGTGTGTGTGTGTGTGTGTGTGTGTGTGTGTCGGCTCAGGTCTTGTTCGGAAGCTGAAAAATCTGAGTGTCTTTGTCTCCTTTCAAACCCGCCATCTCTCCTTGTGTCACAATTTTGTTGGGTTTTTAACCCCTACTGTTCCTCCCACGACCACTCATGCATTTCCCTTCTCTCCACAGAAGTCCTCAGGCCGAGGCGAGTTGCTGCTCTCTCTGTGCTACCAGTCCACCACCAACACTCTGACCGTGGTTGTTCTCAAAGCTCGCCACCTGCCCAAGATTGAAAACAATGGACCTACAGGTACGAAGACATCCAACTGAACCTTTCAAAATGCAATCCATGTGTGCATGCACCTCCTTCCCCAAAACCACAAACAGATGAGACCAAAGTCATTTTGCTCTTCCTGCCATGCAGCTCAGACCACTTTAGATGCTGTGATAGTTCCCATAATGACACCGCCACCACACCAAAGTAATCTGATCAGGATGTGATAGAGAGCACTTTAGTGACAAGTACACACACACATACACACAGAGTGTTTACACAGCCAGCCTCTTTTGTCCTCATCACCAACATCCATCATTTCCACTCTATTGATCGCTGTATTGATCTGTCGAAGGAATAGTATGCCACTCTGCAGCTGCTGCAGGGAGGGAGGGTTCCTCTGTCTTGACTTTTTTCTTCTGCTGTTGTCATCCTTCTTCTCTAGATTCTTACGTCAAGGTGAACATGTACAATGGAAAGAAGCGTGTGTGCAAGAAGAAGACCCACGTGAAAAAGTGCACCCCCAACCCGGTCTTTAACGAGCTCTTTGTCTTTGATCTGCCCTCCGAAGAGGGCCTGAGGGACACCAGCGTGGAGTTGCTTCTGCTGGACTCAGACACAGGCAACTCGCGCTGCCCTAACACCGTTATCGGGCGCCTGGTGCTGGGCATGTCGGCGGCGGGAACCCCCGGTGAGCACTGGAGGGAGATCTGCGACCACCCGCGTCGCCAGATCGCCAAGTGGCACGCCATGTCGGAGGATTAGACAGCTGGGGTGTTGGTGGATCCTGTCATCCATATCCGATCTGGTCCAACCACGAGAAGGATCGAATGAGGATGTGCGGGATCTGATGTAATGCTCGCCAGTACTCATTGAACTTAAGGGAAAGGGGGTGGGGGGTGGGGTGGGGGGCACTTTGATGTTGTTGGGAGGATCATTTCAAGTGATGTCATCATTCAATCAATCATTCAATCACTTATCTTTGAAGTTATTGGGGTTCAGCGGGAGGGCGGGGCATGACAAAGGGAACCCTGTAGCTTTAAACGATCCCAAAGACTGTCACAAAAATCACCTGGTAACATGCAACATCATCTCCATGGCAACAACGAATTGTCACTGTAAAACCGTGTGCAGTGCAGAATGTCTTAAATGTCGCTATTACTCTTCTTTTCTTCCTCTGCTCCTTCTTCTTCTCTTTCTTCAGCTCTTCCTCCTATAAATAGTAACCTATAGTCCATCATATGAAAACCAGAATGAACCACATCTGACAACGCTGTAAAAAATTTGGATTATTAAAGTTAATTTTATATGACACTTTTTCTTCATGAAGATGTAGATTGTTTTTATTTACGTTCTGTTGATTTGTCCTCTTCTGGTTGATTTGTTGAACATGTTTTGTAAGTACAAGTGGTATTTCATATATCATTCTTTCAGGACATGAAAGCCTAAATTAGGTGGTTTGAGAACAGACTGGAACAGACTGAGTGCATTGGGGACAGTAACTGCGTGTGTGTGTGTGTGTGTGTGTGTGTGTGTGTGTGTGCGTGCGTGCGTGCGTGCGTATGTGTGTGTGCGTGCGTGCATGCGTGCGTGTGCCCAGGACTTTCGAAAAGAAAGTGTTTGTGCTGACGCAGCTGTGCGACTGTGTGAGTGTGTTAGCTTTAGAGAGGTGTGAGTCACACAATGTTTACTGTAGGTGTTTTGTCCCCCTTACTGTGAGCACAAAGACAGCTGAAATGTAAATGTATGTAACTTACTATAAAATATGGCAAGTTCTGAGAAAAAATGACTTTGAAGTTTTATTTCACATGACTGTCTGTGATGTTAGATGTGTGTGTGCGTTTGCGTGCATGCATGCGTGCGTGCGTGTTCGTGTGTGTGGATATTATTACCACCAGAAAAGATTTCAGTTGTTTGAAGGTTATTCTAAGAATTTTTTTAATCATATCCAATTTCCCAATTCGCCATAAAAACTCGTGTAGGACATCCTTGTCAAAGGTAAAATGATGTCACCCCTCAGCCACAGGGATGACATCATTCAGCCACTTTCCAAGTATGATGTTATAACCGCTGATTGGCTAAGTGCTCGGGGATGAAGTCATCATGTCTGAATTTAATATCAGCTAAGTGGTTCAGAGGGAGGACAGCTGCCTCAGCAGGCTTAATTCTTTCTTTCTTTCTTTCTTTCTTTCTTTCTTTCTTTCTTTCTTTCTTTCTTTCTTTCTTTCTTTCTTTCTTTCTTTCTTTCTTTCTTTCTTTCTTTCTTTCTTTCTTTCTTTCTTTCTTTCTTTCTTCTTTGATTTTTTTCCTTCTTTCTTTCCTTCCTTACCTCCTTCCTTCCTTCCTTCCTTACTTTCCTTTATTTCTTGCTGCTCTTTCTGTCCCTCTCACAGCCTCCTGTCTTACACTGAGTTACATCAGGTGTTTGATAGTGGAGCCTCTGCAGAAACAGGATGTTCTGTCACTGGGTACTTTCTCAGTGGTTTTGACTTGTGAGGTCATTCTCTGAGGCAGGTTTCTATTTTCAACTTCGGCTGTCATCCTTTGAAGCAATAAAGTAGGCCTCTGCAAGGTGCATCCGCCTGTTCTCATTTCTTCCAGCCAAGCAGGTCTAATTAAGACATTGAGGTGGTTTGTGTTATGTTATGACTTATTGTTTTAACCATGCAGGTTCAGTGCATGGTTCCTGCTCAAGGGCATTTTGGCATCTGTGTCTATAATTAGCTGATTGGAAAGCTTCATTTCATGTTGAATCTCTTGAGTCATAAATAATCTCACTGCACTGTAAAAAACCAAGTAAAATTCTTTCGTCATAAATTAAAATGACAAATTGTTAATCTATAGACCTTAATTTCTGGTTTGTCATTTCTGGAAAAGGCAAAAAATACATGAACAAATGAAGAATAAAATAAATAATGCCAGAATGTAAAATACAGCCCTCCTTTTGCAGGCTTCCCCCCTGTTGTCTCTGTCTTCTTCCCTTACAAGTTGAGACCCAAACAGAGTTAAAAGGAAGGTGAATATTTCATTGACCCAAAGGACAAAAGCAAGATTTAAAATCAAAGCTAATGCTGAACCATGTATCATAAGTTTTAGGGTATATTCGTATTTGCACTTTAGAAATACATTTTAAAAACATGTTTGAAGAAGTGTTGTAAAATAATTTTCAAACTGTGCTGACATATTCATTGACTTCAATGTCTTGTAAACAATTTCATCCAGACCAAATTCTACTTTTACTTTTGTCTGTCTCTCATTTTATTAGGCCTATGTAACTGTCATTATGCATCCTTTTACTGTCCAGAGAAATCAAGCTACATAATATAATAAAAGAGTGAAGGCTGGAATGTGGCTGAACCATTAAAACACACAATTATTTCCAAACAGAAAAATATGGAAATAATAAGAGTCAGGGTGAGATATTTTTCAAAAGATCTCCAGGTTATTTGTTGATAGCAAATGTCAGTTATTATGCTCCAAACAATGACTGTTTTCATGCTCCAAACAATGATTGTTTTCATGCTTTAATTTTGTGTTTTCCCATTGATTTAAGAGTCAGACAGACAGATAGTGCAAGAGTAAATGCCCCCTCAGCCTTTCTGAACCGCTGCTGCTTTAATGACGTCTTTACACACAGAAACATCCACACGACCACCATGCTTAGTGCCTGTGTGAGTTTGTGTGAGTTTGTGTGTGTGTGTGTGTGTGTGTGTGTGTGTGTGTGTGTGTGTGTGTGTGTGTCACACACACACACACACACACACACACACACACACACACACACACACACACACACACACACACACACACACACACACACACACATACAGGCTCTGACACACATGCCCTCATGTTCAATAACATGTTAACCATCAAGAGACTAACATGAGCACCAACGAGCTCAAGTCAATCTAATTCAGAGAGATGAGTAGTAATATCACATCAATAACAGCAGTGTGTGTTGTTTGCCAAGAATACTGAGAAAGCAGAGAAACTATGTGTGTTTCCATATGATTGTGTAAAGGAGAGAGATTTGTCCTAATTAGGGAACTTCTTGGAGATCATATGAACCAAATTAGATATCTCTGTTCTTCTTAATGTCCCTCTTCGCCACGGTTGAGAAACAATCCTTTTACTATAAATCATCCTGCTCTTTTTTTACTGCTACGCTCCCATGCTTTTAGTGATTAAAAAGAAAAAGAGTCTTCACTGTTGAACACCAGAAATGCTGCAATAGCCTTGATTTTTGGTGAAATAGAGACTCAGCGCAGGGAATTTAAAGATAAAGGGAATATTATAGCCTTACTGGGCTGCATCTGCTTTGTAAATCCATTACTCTCTCCTTCTCACATCGTTTCTTAACTGGCTCGTTTTAAACTAGTAATTTACTATACTGGATTGCACCATGAAAGTATAGGCTATAAATATTTTGAACCAGTAAAGCCTGTAGCATAACACTATAATTACACTGTGTTGCTATTGTGAGATAAAACTTAAAACTCTTCCCACTCATTATAAAACAGTGACTGGACAGATGTGTTGACCATATTTAGTGAGATCTCTTAGTTTGACCAAATTGCTAAGCTTACAGTGCTCAGTATGTAAGACAGGTCTAAAGCCCTCCTGGAAAAGATTAATTTACAACGGGATGTGATGGAACGAGGAGAGGACCATTTTCAAAGTGAGAGTGCAGAAGTGGAGGAGGATATAGATAGATGGCCAGAGGAGGTGAGACAAGGTGTCAGACAGCCTGACTGCTAGAGAGGGAGGTGTGGGAAGCAGTGACAGAACACCATGTTGATCTATAAGGCAGAGAAGTGAGGGGGGGGGGGGTGAACTGAGCACACAGGAAGAGTTAGTTTGCTGAGGTACATGAGTTTGCAGGCCACCGCCCGGGTGTGGATATTTGAGGGTCATTTGTGAATTATATAAAGAAGGTAAAGAAGTGGAGAGGCTGAGACATTGACTGACTGCAGTGGAAAGTGGAAAGGAAATATTCAATGACTTGAACTTGTGAAGGACAGAAAGATGGCAGGACAGTCAATAGTCCTTCAGATCGAGTGATGAAAAGAAGAATCTTGAAATGCAATTACAATACAAAGAACTCTTGCATTGCTTGAATTAGTCATACTCTAATTGGTATAATCAGTATATTTGCAATTGTATGCATGGAGTAGTACTGTATATGGCTTAATAAATCAAACCTTTCCCATTAAAATCAGAATTTATTTTCATGATCACTTTATTTTCAGTGTAAACATTATTATATATCCGTACCTTATGGAATACTTTTTTTTAATTTTTTAATTTTTACATTGTAGGCATGAAATCATTATTTTATATTCCAGCAAAAATGATCATGATGTGCTTAAACACACATCCTTATTCTATATAATTATTAAATAAACATCTGTTATCTAAAAACTACAGTTTTTCCCATCATACTTTCTTTGCTTCTCTTATAACGAGGTGCCAATCTGTGAAGTGTCTTTTTTTTGTCAACAAAGCGTCTTACAAGTATTACAAGACATAATAATAACCTTGATTTGTTTGTGTATGTGCCAGATACACTATTTCAGATCCAACATCTAATTTCCTGCAACATTTCAACTCAAGGATGCTCTGTTGTGATGACGGCAGAGGGAACACAGCTGACACTGTAGAGAGGGAACTTATATATACAACCTGTTATCAGTGAAGTATCTTCACCTGCGGCATACTGTAGCAGACAGACGCAGACAGAGAGAGGGAGGTGGAAATAGTGAAGAAATTAAAAAACACAAATAGCAGAGATAAAGCAGGAAAGGGCATATAGTGTGTGTGGGGGCGAATCTTCAAAGCAGAAAATGAAATATTAATGGAAACAACATTCTTACATAAGACTCTATTAGAAAGTGTTTGATGCGTCGCATGATCCTGAACATCTTTGTTCCCACTCACACTTATACAGAGAAAGGGAAAGGAGGGACCACTGTATACTGTAAAACAGCAGATGAACAACAACGCGAACAACAACAACAGTGTACCTTATGTGACACTATGGCTACAACAACTCCAGGCATCACCACTGCTGTAGCTCAACAGGGAAACTAAAAGACAATATAAAAGACAATATGATTTCTTAAATTTAAGTGGGGAAATTTTCTAATATTTGGACATTTGGAAGGCTCCCCCTTGTTTTAGAGGAATTGACTGTGCACTGGATGCATTATTTGAGTAAGTCAGCCTTTTTACTAATAGACTCCAAGCAGCTGCATGTCTCCAACTGGGGGTAAAGGGCTTTGTTTCAGGCTTGGAAGGTATTTATTGGCGCTTTGCATATAGTTTGTAAAATGTTCCTTGTGTATATTTATTTGCTTTGTGTATTCATTGCGAAGTTCCTTAAAGTGTAATATGACTGATGACCACTAGGGCCTATCTCCAGAACCCCTCTGGTTCCATTACATTCCCATTAAAAAAAAATGATTTGAACTTTTCTTATGATTTTTAAAGGTAATACATTTTTGCTCAAGTTATTATGATGCCATTAGCTACATTCATGTCTTCTGATTAGTGGTCTGGTGGTCCTTGTGAAAATAATTCTATCATGAATTAGATATTAGGCCTCAGAGAGGTATGTTTGGGGGCGTGCCTGATTTGATTGACATGTCGAACATTCAGTCAGGTTTCCAGGATAAGTGGGTGGGTTCTCAGTCAGATACACCCCTCGTTCCTCCCCAGCTCACCCAAATATGGTCACTTCTGGCTCCAAAAAACCAACATGGCGACAACGTCAGACTCAAGGCTTCAAAAAGACAATTCATAAAACAATGGGTGACGTCAAGGTGAGTTGTTGCTTCGTACGAGCCCCTTTTTCTCCATCAAGACCATTACCTGCAGATAGTCTTTCAGGCTTTCCTCAGCCACCAGTTAAGGACCCTTATATTGGCTTTCACTTAAAATAGGTTCACATTTGGTGATATTCCAAAGCCTTTTGCTAATCTCGTGTCAAATTGATTTCTCAAATCACTGCATGCCCAACATACTCTAGTTGTAGTATTAGTGTATAATGGTTCCTTTCTGTTTACATTCAAAATAAAGATGAACTTTTTTTCATCTATGGTAAGATTCAGTGC
This sequence comes from Brachyistius frenatus, assembly GCF_029030835.1. Classification (NCBI taxonomy): domain Eukaryota; kingdom Metazoa; phylum Chordata; class Actinopteri; family Embiotocidae; genus Brachyistius; species Brachyistius frenatus. The sequence continues at coordinate 231,751 of NW_027210894.1, forward strand.
AGTCTGAGTCACAACCATTATTGTCCTCCCGCTCCTCTTTAACACCATCTCTGTGTCTGTCTGTGCAGAGAAATCTGTCCCCAGTGCCCTGTGGGATGGAGCGGATGAGTCATTGTGCAAATGACCTTCACTGATGCAGACAAATTAAATAAGTTTCACTGAGCCTCCTTGACGTATGCTCAGCGTGTGCTGTGTACGTACTTCAGACGCATATAAAAACCATTCTTTGGTCCAAACTGTCTGATCACAGACGGTGAAAATAACCATAACATACATGAACATAGACACTAATTACCTCACTTTAATGGGGACTGAAGGCTCGTTACTAGTCAGAGAGCAGAGAAACAGATTAGTTCGAGGTTGATGCCATTAGGGAGAAAAAGCCTGACAAACAACAACTTTTACTGCTTGAGAAAATAGAGCAGAACATGTGGCAGACAGAAAGCCGCTCCTCATTAAAAGGCTAGTTTTAAACTCTTTATCTTGTTTTCATTTTGCAACATTTAATTAGTTGGCGTGATGACCCGTGAAGGGAGTGGCTTAATTTGAATACACCATTAATCTGTGATAGGCATCCTTGTTTTGTAGAGGGCTGAAAGTCTGCAGGCTTTCCTTCGAACCAGCAGGCAGTCTCACAGTTTAACAGCCCTGCAAGGAGGAACTCATCAGCTGTGTTGGTGTTTGGTTGGAGTTAAAAGCTGCAGATTCTGGGTGGCTATACTTTTGATAAAATGAAACAATACAGTGTACACCCATCATCTATGTATTCATATACAAAACACATTTCCACAACTATGTGGCTGCAAAATGGTAAGCATCCAGGTTATGGAACATAACTGATTTTTAATGACCTTTAGTAGCAAAAACTTTTGAGGCATCTCTAAAATCTTTAGGAATCACCTTATTATGGACACATGAATGGACCAGTGGACCAAACAACTGACTGGACCCATCCATAAGTGCACTATGTTTTTACTCGTTTATTTATTTGCAGATATTAAAGTTAAACTCCAGTTTTTCACTGGAGCAGAGCAGGTCCTTACAACGTCATTTGGTTTTAACCATATCCATAATATTCTATAACAGTCTCCTTTTTCTTCTTTCAGTAGTTTTTATATCTGCAGACCGTGCTGTCTAAAAATGTAGACACCATCAGGTTCTATCTGTGATTACAGACCGCGGGAGCTGCAGACACCCAACTCGCCTCATCTATTGAGCAGACAGGGGGCTGACATTATGGCCTGTCTTCAGACAAAAGTGAGCTGCCACGTATTCGGTCTTGAGACATCTGTTTTTTGGTCTCCATTTGGTCTACTCTGTTTCAAGACAGGACTTTTAGTTATTGTCATTGTTACAATCATCATCAATCCAAGCAGAAATATGTCATAATGTTTAAATAAATATATATGTTAATCTTCGTTTCACCATAACGATAAGATTTAGCCATCGCCCAGTCCTAAATGAGGATCAAGCCAATTCCGAACAGTCAGATAGATAATAGATATCCAAACATTTTGAAAAAAAACAACAAAAAAAACACAAACAAACAACAACAAATGAGGTAAAAGACAAAAAAAATCAACACAAATAATACAAAATGAAATTAAGACACAAGACATGTTGTTATACATCAGATCTTCATTATAATTGCAGTTGAAAATGGTGTATGTTTACAGCTTTTCAAACAGAATTAATAAGGAATATTGTGCACCTCTGGTAATTAACCTATAGCTACCTGTAGCTTGTCTCTCTCAGTGGTAAAATCCAGACAGAACATAGACTGCTGGAGGCTTCAGTCAATGAACAGGACACTCCACCACTCCAACCAATCAAGACAGAAAGAATGATCAAGTGAAGGAGCCATCTGGGTTGCTGTGGCAACGGCATGAAGGCCACAGGTGCCTCTCCTTGTGAATGGCAGCGAGACGAGATGGACAACAACATCCTGTTGGGTTTACAAGACAGAGCCGATAAAGCTACAATCACCCGGGGGCTGGAGAATGTGTGTGTGTGTGTGTCTGCGTGTGACATAAACAAAATGTTTAAAAAAAACAAAAAAAGGCCCACCGATCTCCTGCCTCAACATTACCTTTGCTGTCATGGCAACACAGCGCTGTAGTGCTTCCAGGGTAGGAGGGCGATGGAGAGCAAGGAGAGGATAACAAATGGAGGAAGATACATTGGCAGAGGAGGAGGAGGAGGACCGTCAGGCAGGATGCTGCTGGAGCTTTGACACATGTGGGAAGGAGAGGCTGGATAACTTGGCCAGTTTGAGCGGTCTCACTTTGTCAGCCTGGCAAGGAGGCTCAGGAAATGGAAAGGAGGCAGTGTGAGATAATGGCCATGAAAAGAAAAGGTTGGTCTGACTGCATTGATCGGTTTTTGCTTTCAGTGACAATTTCTGGTACTGAAGGCCAAAACCCCTTGTTTGAAAAGAAGAATGAGTATTTGTGTTGAAGTTTGAAAGACTGGTGAATATACAATAGCAACGTAGATGGTGGACGTGGGAGGTTTGTTTGAAGGAATAATTAATGAGAAGAAACAGGATTGAGGGGATTAATATGAGTCATAACAGTATGCAGGCCTCTGGCTTCCTCTCTGTGGGTGTGTGTGTGTGCCTGCAGAGAAAACAGCTGAGGAGACAAAGCGATAGATGCAACACTGGAGATGAAAAGTCACCACTGCCTCTTTTTCTGATGACAAAAGTTCAGATTGCAAAATGGCCTTTACAGTGTAAACACATAAATGCATTGACCATGAAAGACATGCAGTAGTTGCAACATTGGGCAGTTATACAGTTCAATGCCAGTCAAAAAGTTTTATCAGCATATTTTTATGATTGTTCAGCATGTAAGTATTCACATTCAAATTACAGCAAATGTAATCGTATTTGCGGTAAAGTTTTGCTTGAGACATGACTAATTTCTTATTTGAGAGTTCTCAATCAGTTATTTGAATTAAATGATTTCTTTGGTTTTGTTCAAAGCCATCAAGGAATCACAGAAAATACAAGTGTAGCAAGATTGGTGCTACCGGGGTCTCTCCTGGACACAGATGACACGCTCAGGCTTACGTTCAGGTGTAAAATGCTTTTATTTGCCCGGCCCACACACTAACGTCCTCATGCAACCGCTTCCTCCTCAGCTTCCTTTTCCCTCCTCCCTTTATAGGGGAGAGCTCATCAGTCCACATCCAGCTCAGCTGTGCTCATCAGTTTGTATTCGGCTCAGCTGCGCTCATTACACCTGCCCGGCACCGTTCCCTGAACCACTCCTCCCACTCTCCACCCCCTGCAGCTGAGCTAACCACACCCCGCCACCACAACAAGCCTGTAAGATATCAGCAGATAACTAGAAAACATTTTCTCATGGTGTGCAATCCTCAAAACTTGTTAATAGCAAAATATTTTAATGTTCTGGTCTCCGTCTTGATGCGGATCTATATCGATGGCTGACAGCCATGTGATTTGCAGAACACAAAAATCCTCTCATAATAATGGGGCTTCCTACGACTAAATCACACACTTCTGATTGATTTAAACTGATCATATTTCTGTAATTGGAAAGTCATATTTTGCAGATTATCTGAGGTAGGAACACCAGGCATCTCAATTTGGTTGCAATTACTCAATGCATTATTGCTTTGGCAGCTTGTATCAAAATAGTGAAGCTCACATGTGCAAGACTCTCACCAAGGATAAAAAAAAAAAATGTTTCCCCAAATTAAAACCAAATGTCTTTTTCAGTTATATAATAAATTGCAATTAGGAATATATTTATTGTATAATCATAACACATTTTTCCAAATTCCAGCAGTCCAGATGTAATGTGTAGGAGTGGTGGTGAAATAACTGATTTATATTAGTTGTAGTAGACTGCAAATGTTTATCATATGGTGTTTACCCACCATAATCAGCAATGAATTCAGTGGTTCCAAAAACATCATTGATACATGCTGATGTCTGATAACATCCACGCAATGTACGTCTATGACTGATGTTTAGAGGCCTGAAGGGGAAACATGCACAGTATTTTAAAAGAAAAAACACAACAAAGGCTACAGAAAAGGCCAAAATAATAATCTTTCATGCATGTAACCCCTTATATGGGTCCCAATCCCCAGTTTGGGAACCACTGCCAGCGCCTCCAAGCAGGATAGGACATCCTGCACTGGTTGTCTCGTGTCACAGGATATTTTTTCTTATTTCAATTTCTCCTCACTTTAGGTCATTCCTAGCCGTCTGTTAAACACATGCCCCTTTAATTTCAAAGTAAACTACGATTTGTTCTACCCAGCTCAAAAAGGACTTGAAAACTAATTTTATAGCATTTAAATGTAGCTCGTGGATTAGCAGGACTTGATATCTGTCTGTCATCCGCTGCACGACAACATTTTAAAGACATTTTGAAGACTTCTCCTTAAAATCTAAACTCTAAAATAATGCGGGAGGAAGTACAAAACAATGAAAGGTGCTTTTCTGTGATTGATTATAGATTTATTGATTAAAACAAATTTTCCATACTGTGAGTCAAGTATACAAACTCCTTTAATACAAATAGTTTTCATGCTGCACTGTATGTTTTTCACCAGGCGTAAGAACTAGTTAGCCTCAGGCTACATTATTGACTGGTTTCATTGCGTCATTTAGCCGCAGGCAGTTCGCTGTAATTCTCTTCATGCTTAGATTTTACTGAGACTTTTTAGGTGCACTTCACAACTGTTTTTACAGTATCATCCAGTATTAGGCTAATATGAGACAACTATATCTAAAATATAACTAGGTGTGTCAAATATCTACTCTAGCCTTTTGTCATATTCACCACAGTTCAGTCCTCCTCCCTACTGTAGTTTTAAAGGAATATAAAGTCCTTGTTAAAACTACCAACAGTACACTCATCCCCTGGGTGTAACTGCTGCTTCATTAGTTAGAAAATCCATACCATGACTGATGATTTAAATGTATATTTGATATGTTTGATATGGGAAAACATGCTCAGTGGTTGCCATTGAATTATTTACAGTCAGTTGTTTTAGATATTTATCTTGATGCAAAGCAGAAAGCCAAATGTGCTTCTGGGATTAAATCTCCAGGCTGATGCTCTTTCATCATTTTCAATGCTTTGTATTTTCAACATTTGCTTGCAGAGACAGAGAGAAGGTGTGGCTAATAGTCTGCAGAGAGGAAGGCAGAGGAAGATCAAAAGAGCCACCAGATCTGAACACAGAGGATTACGTGTGAGTGTGCGGGATTGGTGTATGCGATGTTAACATGCGTTTTACAGCCTGAGGGGATTGATGAAGGCAGAAAAAAAAACTTCTTTTAATCTGCGCCATACCACCACCGGTTTTTCCCTCCATCTTCATCTCTCTCCCTCTGTATTTCTTTGTTTTTAATTTGTCGCTCTCATTCAACCACTTTCAGTAAGATTCTCATAAAAATCCTCTCATCTTGCTGACTGTATCATCTTTCACATGCTGCTCTAGTTACATTACATTCCTGTGGTCTTTAGTGGCCTGCCATGGAGAGCCATCACACACACACACACACACACACACACACACACACACACACACACACACACACACACACACACACACACACACACACACACACACACACACACACACACACACACACACACACACACACACACACCCTTGATCTCTGACCTCTCTTTCTCACCAACATCAGTCTCCTGCCATGTTGCAAAACCACCGAGCGCATTCATCTTCCATCGAGTGCTGCTCACTTCTCGTACTTCTTTCACCAGCCAGTTTTTTCATCACATTTTTCCATCTGACTCTGTTGGATACACACAAACAGACACGCACACACATATTCATAACACAAACTAAAAGGAAATAGATGAATAAAATAGGGAATGATTGACAACACTGACGTCAGATCCTAAAACATGAATCACTTACCAACATGGAGGCTTCTTTACACGCGTACACACAAAATCTTTGTTGTCAGGATAAAGAGTATGCAACCACTCACACTGATCATGTAGAGACTCACACACACACACACACACACACACACACACACACACACACACACACACACACACACACACACACACACACACACACACATGCTCTTCAACACATATTACATTCTGACCATATCGAAGGCCGAGCTCAGCATAATCACCTGCTTCATGTTTTGCTGACTCCCTATCACTCATTATGAGGACGTGTGTGTTTTTCTTGAGAGATGTTCCCCCTGAAAAAGATCTATTATCTACTGTGGTTCAGTTTGTTACAGTAGCTTTACTGTAATATGTTTTTCATAATGACTGTGATTAAAGTTAATTGAGAATATTGAATAATACAGCAAGGGTTATCAGTTCATACGTCAGTGTTTTCATTGATTTCCCTTTGATGGAAAACCTTTAGTGATGTTGATCATTGATCTTCTTAGTGATCCCAAACAAAGTTGGATTACTTATTTGAATTGAATCAAATGCCTTTGCAGAACAAATATTAAAACGTATTGGAGTTAACTTAATGTTAGTAGTTTGTTAAAATCGGGGACATTTTGGAGAAGTAAAATGTTTTGATGTTCAAATGTTTTGCATAAATGTTTGCCGCATTACTTTATTGCAATTTAACCGTGGCTTCTAACACATAGCCAAAAAGATAAGTGCTTTGCTAAATGAAATGGATTCAATGTGATGAAATTGAGAATGGGTTTGAGGTTCTGTGAGTTAAAAGAGGCTTAATACCTTTGTAGATGACCGCTGGACCTCTGGAGTTTAAAACTATTTTATAAAAATAAATCATTTTAATGGAATGAAATACTGAAAACTGTCGCACATCATCACAACAATAACAAAACAGGAAATACACATAGTAAAAACACAGTAGTGGGCTCCAATTCAGCTGAAATTGTTTTCTTTTACTTAAAAATGCATTTGTGATTACTTCAATTTCACAAAGAGTCCAGATTTTTTTTGTATCAACATAGCTGTGCAGAGTTGTTCCTTTCTCTTAATCCCTCAATACTTCACTTCCGTTGCTTAACATGCAAAACAATGCACAGTCACAACCATCGAACTGACTGCAGAGCAGTGGAGGTCAGGTCAAATCACAGAGCCCTTCACTTATAAGAGGCTCTTTGGAGTTCGCAGGTGCCAGGCACAGTGGATTAGCAGCTGAGGCATTCTATTGCTGATGGTGTTGAACAGGCCGTTTGCTTGCATGCTGCTGTTTGTGCCACAATGTAATTTGCATGACATTCAGAGTGAACAAGACTGTGCACTCTCAAAATTTCAGCTCGAGCAGCATGATGCACAATAAAGGCAATAAAGTATTACCCTCATGGAACATTTTCTGGGAAGTCAGCTCAACCTCATTAGATTTTACAGTCAGCTGCTGCTTAAAAGTAAAACTCCCAGCCTGTGTGGGCGGAAATCAAGCCGACAAATTGATGCCAATTTTCGTACTTCTTTTGAGGTCCTAGTAACGCTCGCTCTGACACCACTAATCCATCCTCCTCCGCTTCTTGTTCTTCAGATTTAGGAGAACCAAGCTGGATTTGAGGGGGTAAGTCTGGGCAAAGAGCTCTGGAGAGAGCAGAGACAGGATGTGGGCTCAGTGGAGGGTAAGTGCTGGTTTGTCTAAAGCACGGATGACATTAACATTCTGGTCAGAGAACGAGACAGACAGACTGACAGACTGTGCATGTGTGAATGGTGCTGATGTTGCATCCCAGAAGTGTTCACAAGATAGAAATCTGTATTTTCCAACTATGTAAATGCAATAGATTGTGCTCTATTAGATTTGTCAACTTCACTTTCCTCACCATGCAGTATGACACTTGAAATTAATTTCCAGCTTGACTTTGCCTCAGATCCTGCATTGTACCTGGTTAGAGGGAGTGCAGCATGAAGCAGAGCAGAGCAGAGTCTAATGATTTTCTGCTGTCGGTGGCAGCACAGCCTACATGTTTACTGACACACAGACAGCAATCAGACATTCATACACATGCAGAGTTGATCGTTAGGGTTTAGCCTCCGTAATGATCTCTTGTCTTCGTCTGCTGCTGCTGCTTAATTGCGCAACCGGAGAAGAGAACAAAGGTTATTGACCGCTTTGACATTACAGTACAACTCATCTCAATCACAAGACTCTGAGGAAGGAAAAGGAAGGGACCACTAAAACATTTCATCAAGGCTTTGTGAGGAAGTTGTCATGGACATCAGTAAAGATATATTATCATGTGGTCTTGTCTCTGTAAGTCTTCCTAGAGTACATGAGATAGCCTATTTGGAGATAAATGATGACACATATGGGATCGATATGGGATTATTCAAATCTGTTATTTAAAAGCAGTATTTTTATTATTCAGTGCTGTATTGTAGGAGTTACAAAAAAGTGTTTAATATTTCTGTATTTTTGTTACATTTATTGTCAAATATAGGCCAATAGCCTATACATAGACATACACTAGAATATTTAAACTTATGAAACATGATAAAAGAAATATGTTATTTCTATGTGATATTTATTTAAAGGCTTTCAAAGTTGGGGTGATATTATTCTTACCGAGTTAGAGGCTTATTTGCTGTAAGAGTAACAGTCTATAAAATGCTCAGGGAAGTGACAAGCGGGACGATGACACACTGCGCCACATCTGTGGCTGTTTCACGAACTTATGTGCGTATATTGCGGGAATAAATGAATTTACACCGACAAGTATAGCAACATGGTCGACTTTTAATTGTCAAACGAGTCGTGAAAAACACCTTTGACCCTCAACGGTCGCCATTTTGGTGACGTGGCAGAAGGGGAGGGGCCACAGTCGAGGAAGCTGCAGCCGTCTCGGGAACAACACAATGCAAAAGTTTGCGTTTCTTTTTTTTTTTTTTTTTATTTTTTTATTACTAAGTATCACCATAATTGTCGTCGGATAGAAACCAACAGTACAGTTTATTGTGTGCGTGAAACAGAAGGCTGAAAATAAGTTACATTTGTAGTTAAATGACCAGAGAAAGCCGGCGGATATTTTGTCGCTCGTCACGTCCTGTTAGTGCTCAACGGCTGTGCTCAATTTAAGACAATAACCTGTCGAAATTCATGTACTACGGAGGTAAAATGTACAAATATAACGTGTACAACATTGAAATACGCAATTTGAGACCCGAGACACAAAGTTCTCACGAACCACCAAGTACGGTTCCCGCCCTCCATCCTCAAGGAGCTGTCATGAGCCCGCTATGGTTTTGATGCGCCACAATATGTCAAAGAAGACGGAATAAGGAAACCACAAGCGACACAAAGGTAAGATTAATGTTACACTTGAAGGGTTTTCAAACAGTACTTTTTTGTTTTACTAAAGAACAGACTTTAGTAGTTCGTCCAAACTGGTTAGTTAAGCAATATAATATTGCGATTATACAAAAAGTTGTAAGAAATATTGTAAGTATAAATATGTAACAATAAGACAGACAACAACCAACAAACAAATTCTTGTTTACTTCCCAGACATCTTTTTGGAATAAATGAGAGAAACTGTTTTTCTGAGGCTCAAACATTGTACCTACTCATTTCACCCCCATGGATTTGAATTGCTTGCAAAATGAAAAAACAAGCTTTGGATACAGGAAAATATGAAGTGAAATCCAAAATGAGAGTTCTCTCCGGACGGAGACACATTCAGCTTTATTTTTCAACAGCAGCTTAGAGGAAGGGAGATAAAATGCTGATCTAACATGCGGTCTTTGGGTAGAAGCATCCCAAACTCCCTGTCAAGCTTTCACCCAAAACTGCTGTTTTCACAGACTGAGATCAAACTGCTGACATAAACTCGATTAAAAAAAAAAACTATTTTAAGATCAAGGATTTCATATCAAGGCTCTGAGTTTTGATAGGAAACACGAAATGGCTGGATATTTTAATACATCGTAAACAGTTTAAACCGAGCCAAGTCTACATCCCTAACAGCTCAGATTGCACGTTTTATTCACTTTTTAGAAAAATGAACACTTGAATCAGGTTGCAGTCTGCCAGTCTATTTGTCCCTTAAACCCTTTCTTTTCATAGATTCACAACGGATACGCGAGTACTTCAGTACTATCAATACAAGAATAAACTGCAACTGCAAGAGTGGAGTACACTAAATCAAAGTTTCTGAAGTGTGAGGTGTCTGGTAAGCGAGGAGCAGCAACAAATTAAACGATGTGGTCAAGTCTCCAGAGCATCAAACATTTAAGGCTTTCACTGGGAAGGTCAGAGTACATCTGATTGGTGTCGTGTTCAAGGGCAGGTTATAAGAGATGGAAACTGAATACATTGAGGGATTCCCAAGTGGAGGAGTACAGCTAGATCCATCAGGTTACATTGCTGACTCTTGTTTTGGTAAATCCCATCAACTAGATTGGGACAATATAATTTACATAGTTTACATCAAGCTGCAAGGAAGAAATAACGATCACTTTGGGTTAAATGCGATCTTAAAGGCATTTTAGTGGAAGCTATTTTAGAAATTTGGCTGCTGTGATTTTAATCTTGGGAAGCGCCAATGTTGACATTAACGCCGCTCTAGAAACTCATTTTAGCTCTAAATAAGTTGATTAAAGCTCTAAAGGTCACATTTTGTTTTTGTATATAGCCATTTTCTATTTTACCCTTTAAGGTAATTTCTCCTCTGTAAACAAGGCTTGAGTAGGTGCAGTTTGATATAAAAACAACATGACATAGACATTTTCTTTTATTAGAACAAACACGAGCATCCATTTAAAAGTATTGGAGCTTGAAATGCCCCTTTAGAGAAATGGTTACCAACTTGCAGTAGTTGTGTATTTGAGAAAGGCTTGTTCTTGCTGAGAGTTAAATGAGGAGATTGATCCTATGCTCATGTCTGAATGACAAGTATCTACATTCAGCTCAGAACAAAAGCAAATAAGTCCAAACATCCAACAAATATCCTACTCCGTTCAAGTCTCGCTCGGTTTTTGTGGTAATATGGATGTTCAGCAGTGCAACATTTTTTATGTCAAAAAGATATTTATGAAAACTATTTAGGAGCTGCCTTTCAGTTTAGTTTGGTGCTTGAGCACTTTCTTTGTTACACCAGCTGCTGTGAAAAGTATTGCCAAAATATAGACGCACTCAAAATGATGTACAAGCAGACACACAATGTGGTAAAACTGATATTTAAAACCCATTTTGCATGAAATCTATTGAAATGATCATCAATCATGATATTAAACATCCATTTGTATTTGAGTTTATGACTCTTAAAGATCCTTTACTTTATTCATAGATCTGATTTTCCTTGTCCAAAGCGCTCTTCGTTTCAGCATCCCATGTGACTGGTAAAAGAGGTTCATGTTCACATGAAGCACTCAGATAATCTATGCTGTCATATGCACAGCACACAGCTGGTGTAATGCATCCTGCCGAGCAGCTCGTAGTCTCAGGTGGTGAGTCAGAAACGCTCAGCAGTCACTCACCGCCTCCGTGTTGTTTGTTCTCTTTTCCTTTTATGTCGTGTGTTGATTTGATTGGGTTTGTTTTGGATGTCCTCATTTTTGTATGAACCAAAAAAAGGTAGCGCTCGTGGAGGAAGAGGGGGGGGGCCTTCATTTGAAACCTCTTCTCATTGTGTCCAGAATGGATTTCAGTTCCTGTGGTGGCAAACTCGCCATCGAGAAGCACTGGGTTTCACACGTTGACTATGGCACGCGCGTCATTTTACGTCGGCACACGTGCGCACGGGATTAAACAACGTCCCATGAAAATCTGTAGTCAGGCATTCATTTTAAAAGTGAAATTACTATGCATGTTGTGTATATAAGATCAAAAATAACCAAAGCTCCTGGTTGCAAGGTTTGCAGGTTTTAAAGTCATAAAGGTGAATATCTGATCACCGTAACTCTTCAGTCATTGTGTCTGCTGATTAGTGTTATTCTTTTTTTCCAGAAAGGAAGCGAATGATTTCTTCTCTCCAGGAAGTACCACACTGAGTTCACAAACATTGTAAGTGATGCAGAGTTTTAACAACATTCAGCCAGATATAAAGCACCATTCAAAATGTCACTGTACACATTTTGTTCACGTGCAGAGGAAACTGAAATAATAACCTTAAAGTTGCAGCTGTAATCAGGATGTTTATGAAATGATAATGTGAAAGATCTGTCTTTGCAGCTCCACACTCGATGGTACACAACTGCCCAGCACCAAGTGAGAGACTAGCTGGTGAACTTAGGGGGGCATTCAAATAGTCAGATCCATGTACATGTGGTGGAGACCAACAACAGAGCAAATACTGGACCGCAAAACAGGACTCCAAATACATGCAACTGTTGCACCAAAACTGCTGGATGTTAAGAAGCAACTGTTAAACAACACAACTTGTTTCTACTGTACCAAAGTGGCCAAAATATTAGAAAAATAGCAGTTTTAGTAAAAAATTACAAGATAGTAATTAAAAATGTTGACTTAAATGAGTCACAATTATGGCATTTTAATTGAGATAGTTAGCCTTTTTTTTACACTGTCTCTTAAGTTAAAACTGTTCTAATTTTTTAATTAGTAAGTACACATTTCCATCACTGAGGTTTTTAAAAAAAAAAATTGTAATTGTTTTAAAAAAAAAATAATTTCACCTTTTTTGGAGCTCCCAGATGATGTATAAGCTGTCTTGATTCACTTTGACACATGAATGCCCACCATCCAATGCACATTTAGATGTATTCATTTATCATTTCAGATCAGTTAAACCATACTAAATGCAGAAAGAAAGAAGAATGTAGGAAGTTGAAGGTTAACGGGCAACAAAGGGTGAACAGAGCATGTGATTTTCAGGGATGGTGAGAGGGCCACGAGGGCAAATGGAGCTCATCTCATCACCCAGAGGGCTCTCCACTGGAGCAGCATGAATAATCCGTCCATCAGTCGTTCATCTCCTCGTCCCCTTCTCTGTCTTTTTACTCTTCAATGCTTTTTCGAATAGACTGTGAAGAAGAGGAGCTTATTGCAGTGATAGTCATGCTTGAGAAGCCAGTGTTAATTAAGATGTTGCTGTGTGTGTATACTCTTAAAATGTTAGAAGTGAACAATCTCCACAGAATTGAGTGGCCAGGCTGATCGACTATACAAAATATATACATCAGTATGTTCTCAGTTGTCAAGGTGCTTGATTTTTGGTGGTGACAGCTCAGTTTCAGAGATGAAGGTCTGAAAAGGGCAGGATCAGGGTGATGTGAGACTAAAGGTTCTGCTTGGAGCTCAAGTGTTTGAGTGTTTTCTTGAGAGAGAAACACTGCGGGCCGTGTGAACACGTTGGCCTGAATTACAAAATGGAAGTAATAGTTTTTACTATATACTATATATCTTTGTGGTCAGGACAAATTAATACAAAATTAAGTAAACCCACCTAAGCAGGTATTGGGTCATGGTCAAATCCCAGCAGACCAATTCAAACAAAAGAAAAAAAAAAAACCTTAGCAAGACTCCGATCTGCTTTACTATTGTTTTTATCCCTGTGTGTTAATGTTTGCACATTTCAGAGTCAGCATTTCCAGCAACAAGTTGAATTGTCAAGGAGATAAAGACCAAATCGACAGAGCAGTCTGAGAGTATTAGGATAATGAGCCATTTGTTGTTGTGTTTGCAATGCATGGAGCATGTAGGGTTAAAAAAAAAAAAAAAAGGTTTAAGTGCTGACTGCGAGCTTTATACAACCACCTTTGATTTACACTGTGGGTATTGTAGCTCTTTTTATTTATGCACTGTTTTATGAGATGCAGGTAATACAAACTTGTACAGTTGCTGCACAACAGTCACACTTTTTAACAAATCAAAATGACATTTTATCACAACAACTGACTGACTAGCAAGTTCTGTGCATGTACTCGTTCACTGATGGGATCATTTTAGCACTGTAAGATATTTAAAGTCATATTTGATGAATTCACAATATAAGATCTTGATATCAGATCAGTGCTGAGTTTGTGAACTGGCAAAGTTTCACAGCTACTGAGAGGGGAGGCATGCGTAAGCTTTAAACCTACAACTCCTGGTTTCTGGCACATTGGCAATGAATCATACACTTTACAAACTCCGTTACATTCTGCCACATCAGCACTGCAGCTGCCTTCACTTCAACAGGTCAGGGGCCAATATGTAAATTTAAATCTGTTTTTGAATTTTTTTTTCTCTTTAAAAACTCAATTTTGTTTTACAGTAGATACCGGCAGGTTTTCAGTGATACTGCAGGGTTCCCCACATGTTCTAATGGCTGTCAGAGTAGAATTTTATTTTTATTTTTCTCAGTGTTTTATAGTTAAAGCAGTAGATGTTTTCTGTAGCTCACCATGATTTTGAAGTGCAGTGTGAAACTCTAATTTATCAAGTATCACATTAAGATAAAGAGACACAATAACATAACGTTCGTGTGTCGGAGGGAGTGTGTATCATGCACAAACACAGACAGTGAGGAAGGAAAAGAACAATGAGAAAAATGCCAATCACCATGGAAACAGGGAGAAATAACTCCTCTCCTCTCCTCTCCTCTCCTCTCCTCTCCTCTCCTCTCCTCTCCTCTCCTCTCCTCTCCTCTCCTCTCCTCTCCTCTCCTCTCCTCTCCTCTCTAATCACTCTCTGTCATTCTATGTCCTTCCTTTTATCAGTGTGTTTCATGTTTGCTCCTCTCTCGCACCCCGACTTGTCTTCTGTGGAGATTTATTAAGTCAATGTTTACACAACTAGGAAATATGAGAATATTATAAGACGATTAGCCCTCCAGGGCTGGCTTCTGGGAAAACTTTGAGGCCAAGTATCATGATGAACAGTGTGAATGTTCCTTCCTGAAGTCCAGATGGGCTGTAATTTCAGCGCCTCGTTTGTGATGTTATCAGGGCCCCACGCTTCATTTGCTTTGGAGATTAGATTCTTTCAGCCACTTCAGTGATTAGATATGTTAGTAACTTTGGGGAGTTTCTCTAAGCTGATCCAAACGCTCGCATTAGTTTTAATTGTTATCTTATTTTTTATTTACAACCTGCCTGAAGTTAAAAACACATTACTTGCAAATAATATTGCGTCTTATTGATCTTCAAAAGGATTGCAGGAGCTTCTGTGTTGCTTTTGATGTGACATTAATGCTATTTGGTTAAATGCATTGCAGTCACCCGGCGTATTACTGTTGAGACATGAAACTGTATAAATGCATTGCTTTAGTTCATATCATCTGAATTTACCTGCAAGGTCTTTGCTGTGGATAACTGTAAGTGAGCGTGGGCTTTGCATGTTACATTCAAATGGAAATTCTCCTCGTATGTATGAGAGCTAATTCTCTGAAGACTCGGAGTGAAGAATAAGATCCACTTTAATATTCATGCACCTGGACAGGAGGACAATTGTAGTTTGTTCTCTGAAGGACTTTTAGCACGTCTTTCCTTTATATACTTTACCACAAGAGAACGTTAGTCGCTGACCTCAATTAATGATTCAATTAGTCATACATTCAGGAGGTAGTCATGTGTCATGGTTACAGCCTGCTTTGTGAAGCTGAGGCCTTCCTAAACACGAAGGCAAAATGAACTCAGCTGAATCTTATCTGACTGCCTCACAACTTAAGCACAAGAATCACATGAACATCACTGAATCAACAGACTGATTTCCAACATCTAAGATGTTCATATCCCCTCATAACTTTCTGGCTTCAGTCCCCCGCAGCGCCAAGCTCACATTGATGATTCTGAACCTAAACAGGATTTGAGCTTTTTCCTTTGGCATGTACTTCTTCTTGACGTGTGATTTTCTTGTTTTGAATCCACTCAGTTACTTTAGTGAAATCTTCATTCAGTCAAAAGGTACATGCTCAACTTTTTAAAGAGCAGCAGCCTGTCAGTCATACTCATGCTGTGGAAGCAGGCGTGTTCAAACCTACAGAGCATGATCCTAAATTCTGGCCGAGATCATAAAGTAGGATACCAAATACTGTATGTTGATGCACATTTTTAGTAAAAGTGTCTTATATTTGATTTATTTGTACTTTGCAGTGTAGGTCCAGTCATTTCCTGCTGCCTATCCGGGTGTCAGCTCGCGGTGACAGCAGGTGGAGCCCAGTCGTACATATTGCAGCTCCTTCTGGAGGATACCGAGGCGTTTCCAGGCCAGGTGAGACATATAATCCCTCCAACGTGTTCGAGGTATATCCCGGAGTCTCCCACCAGTTAGACCTGCCTGAAAGGCACCCAGGAGACATCCTAATCAGATGTTTAGGTTTTTTTTTTTTTTAATGTGTGTAGTTTTGCAAAGGTGAGCAAAGTTTAGCTTGGACTAAAAATGCCATATGTCGTACTACGTAGTCTGTACTATATACTTATCCCTATGTAAATAAATATTGAATATTTCCAATTGTTGCAGCGAAGTGAAAAACAGAGCTGATTGAAAGCTTATTTTTCTGCATTCTACTACACAATATCCGTAGATAAGTTTGAAGCATCTGTAATTGACAGTATGTCAAATTTGAGAATAATGTGAAACGGTGAACTCGTAGTGATGTATCTAATGAGTAATCTGCAGCTCCTCTTGGCTTTAGAGAGCGTTGTAGTTAGTTTTAGCTCATTGATTAGATAAGCTGCTCCTCTTTTACTCCAACTCTTTTCTCTTTAAACCTTGTAGATCTCTTGTTAAGAGTACACGTTGTTAATATTTGTGTAGTGTACACAGCCCAGAGGAATAAAGGGAATTATGACATGGACCATGACAGATAACCCTAGATGCACAATGATGTATAATTTGATTTTCTGTCCCCCTGCAGCATCGCACACATTGTGCAGTATGAATTTGTCCTTTAGAGATCTGCACAGTTCTTGTGTCAACTTATAAGCAGTGAAAAAACAAAAGGTGAAACCACCTGTGACGGAACCGGACGTTTCCTTCAGACAAAGGATCTTATTGTCACAGGGGTCAGAATTCTGTTACTATACAATGCAGCAGTAACACATTAGTGCAAACAAGACCATAGGGTGCACCTTACTGGAACATGTTAGTTCAGACACGCACACAATGTGTGCTTTACTGTGCGACTCCCTCCTCTGAGTATGCAGTCAGTGACCTACAGCCTGTGTGAGAAAGAGTCTGTGTTTGAACAGACACACAAAACAAATTTTGGACATGAATATTAATATTTACTGCAGAAATTCTTCCTAATGCAGAGTAGATGTGCGCCTTTATGTGTCTGTGTTTGTTGTCTTTTATAAAAACAACACTTTTGCAGGTCAAAGTGGAATCTCCCTGTGTTTACCTGCATCTCTTCCTCTTATTACAGCCCACTCTGGAGACTGTATCCATCTGAAGCCGTTTTCCTCAGTTTTATAGTCTCTGATTAATGGAATGAGCCAAGGAGCAGAGACAGGCAGAGGGAGGCGGATGTATTTATTGAAGCGAATAGAAGATGGATAGAGCGAGGGAGACAGAGGAAGGAAAAGAGAGAGAAAGATGAGCTGTCAGGCGTTCTTCAAAGGCATAACGAGTCCCACCTGCAAAAACAAGGCTTTTGAATCCCTGCTTTTCTGGCCCAGATGGAGAGAGAAGATTCTCTTTTGCAATGGTATCTGACATGCTGTTATTGTCTTCACTTGCTACACTTTGGGCCTGCTAATGGAAGCCCATCGGCAGCCACCCATGTACACACACAGGAACATAACATTTTAAGCACACGCTTTTAAAATGTCATATTTTCGGAGCAACAAGTGGAAATGAAAACAAAGCATTTTTCTGTTTTTCAGGTCATTCAGTGTGTTGTATGCCATGACAAAACTGGAAAACAATGGCCATAAGTGTTGGAATTACAGGTATGAATGCACACAAACACCTTTACATACTTTTCTCTCAAGTGAAAGTACTCTGAAGTGTTCTTACAGTGGGAACAAAACAGCTGGAAAAAAAAAAAAAGCCCCTTAAAGAGGGTAAGAATCTTGTTGAAACTGATGTCAACAGAAAGTCTTTGAGAAGTTAAAGAAGAATCTGGTGTCGACAATGCTTCCTCTCCTGCATCCGTTTTCTTAGAGAAGACAGAGCACCAGAGATCTCTTGGTTATATATTACATCTTTTGGAAAAACTTGAGATAACACATCGGCCAATAATGGCTTTACAAATGAAGGAAAGACAAACAGTCGTGCACATAAAAGGTAGATGCATAGCTTATATGGACAAACAATAGGTGAAGAGATGTCACAGTTACTGACAGAGAGGAGGGGGGAAGAGAGAGCAGATGAACAAGGTGATTGTGAAATGAGAAAACGGAGCAGGAATGAGGGATGGACCAATCTTTCTCAACTTGAGCAGCGCTGCTGGTGCTCAGTGAATATGTTACACTGCAGTTTATAAGTCACCCCTTTAAACCTGACTGGGGAGGAAAGTGGGAGCGGAGTAGAAGGGGAGAAGGGATGAACCAGAGGGAACGGGAGAAAGAAGCAACAGAAGAACAAACATAAGAGTCAGCGAACAAAAAGACGCGGCAAAGTAAAGAAGTTTGAGGTTTTCCACCTTTATCACAACATATCTGTCACATTTGTAGTAGTGTGGCTGCAGGGATGTGGATGGAGTCCAAAAGAGAGGTGGAGGAGGCCAGCAGGAGTCGTGCCAGCTTCAGCCGACGTTTGTTGAACAGTCTGCTGTTGTGCAATGGAGACATGGAGCACTTGGATGAGTACATGCAAGGTAGGAAAATACAAAACATTTCTTCTTCTTCTTACATGATTAATCAAAAAACTTTTTAAACAGAGGAAGTTCCCAAACAATTGGAAAGTGTCAAATGATCATAATCATAAATAAATGACTCTGAAATGCTGACATCTCCATTAAAATACGCAGATGTAATCATCCCACAAGTCCCACAGTGAATACCGCTGCACTCTTCCTCCAACATGAAAACATAATCATCATTAAAATCCCATCTCTTTAACAAAACCCTGAATTGGCATCAAGAAATCCAACTGAGGAATACGTTTTGTGCTGCCGTTTGCCTCTTTAGTTCCACTTTTACAACATGTGTTGTTTTCGGTGTCTGCGATTTCCTTCTGTGTCCTCAGACAAGTTGTTCGTGTTGCAGCTGGCGGTGTGGGGCCTAAGAGGGGTGACCAGGGTGATTCTAGCCAACAACCCACTGAGTGGTGCTCTCATCCTGGCTGCTCTGTTCTGGGCTTCCCCCTGGCAGGGGCTGCTGGGAACTCTGGGTGTCCTGGCCTCTACGCTAACAGCTGTCATCATGGGACAAGACAGGTGGAACGACGCAAACATGCACAGAAACGCACTAATCACATAGATCACACTGCTCAATCTCACGACTGCAGCTGATTGAGGCTTCTACTTCAAATTCATGAGAATAACGGCTTCATGACTGATAGCCCAGTATACACCCACCAGTTCTTGACCCGATATTTATTGGTGAGATATGCTAATATGCTCCTTGTTCTAACATTTTGAAAATAATTCCAGCATAACTGGGGCTTGTGATGTTTTTAAGTTTGGTATGATGAATAAATTTGCTGCCACCCTGCAGCCTCCACTCATTAAGACTGAACAGTTTGCATATTGAAGACCCATAAAAATCTACGCTAATGTTTGTTTTGGTCATGAAAACAAAAAGCCTCCTTATTATTTGGACTGGACATCTCTGTATTACAGACATGTTGCCCTTTTGTCCTCAATCTGTCGTGTGTGTGTGTGTGTGTGTGTGTGTGTGTGTGTGTGTGTGTGTGTGTGTGTGTGTGTGTGTGTGTGTGTGTGTGTGTGTGTGTGTGTGTGTGTGTGTGTGTGTGTGTGTGTGTGTGTGTGTGTGTGTCTAGTGCTGAGGTGACAGGAGGACTTCATGGTTTTAACGGTATGTTGGTGTCTCTGCTGATGGGAGTGTTCAGCTCGGCTGGAGACTGGTACTGGTGGCTGCTGCTTCCTGTCTGCCTGGGGTCAGCCACATGGTAAGAGACACTCTAAAACACACACTGCTTCTACTATAGTTTAACAATGGCAGGTAACTTTATATCCCCAAACTATATCACTTAAATACATCAACTTCCAAAACAATGTGACTCATTAGTTGGGAAACTCGTCTGTCTGTTACTTTTAAAACACATCAATATTAGAAAAATATTTCGCAACCACCAAAGCTAGGCTTATGGTTCATGGTTTCTAGGTTATAGAATGATTGCAGAACTTTAAAACCTGCACGTACTGTTCAGTGACAAACCAGCGAGTTAATGATTCATTTTAGGGGAGAATATTTAACTTCTAAAGTTTTTGTTTCAATGATTTTTCAACCACCACCTAAAGAATTTTCAGTCACCTCCAGTCATCTTCAACATGGAGTTCAGAGTAATCTCTTGTTAAAAAGGTGGTTTCATTTCTTGGTAATGCATATTTAGAACAAACCACATTATGATCTAAATAAACCTGCCAAAGCCAGGCATCACAAATGATGTCTCTCTTTATGTCTGAAACGATTCGTCCAAAATTTACCGACAGAATATCACTAATATCCAGTCCCAAATATGCACTGCACTCTGTAAAATTGTAATGGTTATTTTCTCTATTTCTACATCACTGGAACAAACGATTACTCAAGACACTGATCTAGAAACCAAGTGATTCTGAGAATATTTAGTTGCAGCACCATTTCTCCTGATCATTTTTTTTTGCAGCAGTTTGGAGTCACTAGGAAATACTTTAGTCTCAAACCCACATTGTGTGTATCAGGACAATTTGTTGTTGCTTTGCCTCCAGTTCACTTGCAACATATGTCAAAATATGTCAAATGGAAGCCATTTTGAAAGGGCTCTGTATTCAGTGTCTGAAAAAAATCATCGATGATTTCCACATGTCCATTTCATTAAAAAATTATCTGTATCCTCTGTTCTATTCCTCTTGTCTTTCCCCAGCGTCTTTCTGTTCAGTGGGCTCTCTTCACTCTTTGACCGCTGGAACTTGCCTGTCACCGTGTTTCCCTTCAACATCATTATCATCCTCTACCTCCTCTGTACTGGCCCAAACAACCCCTATTTTCCACACCACAGAGTTACACCACCGGGGGCGCTGGAGCCCAACGCTACAGAGCTTCTTGCAGTACAGGTACGAAATTCACCAACATGAAAGGGTAAAACTTGCTATAAAGGTTTGAACGGTTCAACGTTTCAGACACTCACTTTGTGATCTATGTCATTGATAAATGTGGCGGACTGAGTAACACAAGTACCACTAATCCACATAATAAGATTATGTTATGCACCACTCCTGCCAAAAGGAGAAGACGGCGACCTCCGGACTCCAGTAAAACATGTGTGGCACTGTGAGATTTACACAACAGTCAATAATTAGCTTTGTAAACAGATGAAGTAATTTTGAAGTTAGACACCTGCAGAACAAACAACAACCCTCTCCTCAATAATGATAGTTAGACTTTCTTTCCACCAGCGTTGTGGAAGGGCAGTTTTTTTTTTTTAAAGTTTGATGGCATTTGTCGAGCCACAGATGAGTCTCTGTCTTTGTGTAAGTGTTTGCGTGTAGCAGTAGCTTCCAATTATTGTCAAATAGTTCCCAATAAATACTGAATATATCTTCTTTTTTTTTTTGCTTAAAATTTACATTGCTAATATGTTATATATTTTCACAGTTATATGTATTTAATGTGTGTTTCACAGTTATAGTTTTACATCCACTGATGCACGAGAGAGTCGTATTTACTGCAATGTTACTTTGAGACGTGGAACATTTCATGATTTAAGGCACAGGTGGGCTCAGTTCACAGTGGATGGAAAAAAAAAGAGCACGGGGAGAATCTTATTACATCACTATACAGTTTGAGCCCATTAGGGGTTTGTTAGGATTCAGCACATATTGAGTCCAACCACATTGTCTCCGTTCACCTCCTTAAAAAGTGGTAAACCCTCCATACATACCGACAGTTTAATGGTACTGTGAGTCCAGACCAGCTTCTTCTGAGGGGAAGCTAATTCTTTCATCCAGGATGTGCCAGAAATGTAAATATTAAGCAGCTGAAACATGCTGGCAGGAGCAGATAATGTCTCTTTTTATTAATTCATGATTTGCTAGTCCAGTGGTCACTATGTTATGCCTGCACCGTGGCAACCAATTTTCCCCAAAATTTGCACAGTGACCCCATCTCCTGCAATAAATAACGTATGATAAAATAGGAATACATTAAATAAATTATTGACAAAAGTTGTACAATTTTAATTACACCCGGGAACAAAATACTGTGAGTTTGCAGTTAATGTCTCTTCATGTTGTCCTGCATTAGACACTATTTGGATTAAACTGTTTATATGTGCTTCTTATGCAAATATTTCATTCATATTTCATGTACATGCTGATGCATTTATATTTATGATAAATATCCACAATCTCATCTCATCAGCACAGAACAGTCAGTTGATGGCTTTTTTAAATTATTTTTTGCCCATTATGTTATTGGTAAACTATTTAATGGTTATTTGCAAAAAGGGTTTGTATCATTTTTTTTTATTGCATCATAGAAATGTTTCCCTGGAATCTATTCAGATGGGAAGAAAACAAGCATTCAGGGTTGTTGTTTTTTCCTTCATCAGCATTTCAACATGCGAGCTGCCACCATGAGGATATCTGTCAAAGTAACATTTGCAGTGATTTTTAAGCAGAAGCAGCTCATCCAGTAACGTGATGGGACCACAGGTGCAGCTCATTAACAGTCTCAAAGGGAAATATTAAAAGTGACAGGATAATTGATGAGGGAAGATTACAAAGAGACAAAAACCAAGCTGTACACACACCAGGGTTATCCTAAGTTGCATCCCGGTCTCCAGAGTGAGCGAGGAAGTGATAGGAGCACAATAATAAATGCACAGGATCAGCCTGCTATGATTCACCAGTTACTTAGCAACAGTCACTGGTGGAGCTCCTGTTTGGAAATTATAATCAGCCCAAACTGCTTCATTAACAGTTCTTGGTGATTTCATCTCATAGTGCAGGTTAAGCTTTGTATGCAAGTGAGGATGTTGATGATATTTTGTTTAGTTTCTATCAATATAAATATTCTCAACCTGTGATAGACAGGTTTGAATATCACAGGTGTCCGTCAGGTTTCCAGAATGGGGAGTAGTGGGGATTTAGTTTGGAAAAACCAGGTGGACAAAGACAAATAACAACATCAAGACCTCAAGGCCTGAGCTGTTGTGCAGTGCAGTTTGTAAAGAAAATTTATAATTTTCTTCAGCTACTAAATTCTAATAAAATACTCTTACCTTGAGCTGCTTCTCACCAGACAAGAATCTCTCACCAGCTGCCGCTCTCGGCTTTTGATCTCCACGAGGCAGCTGGTATTTCAATGCTCGAAGAGAGACTGAATTTTAATTTTCCTGCTTTTGTAAAAAAAACAGGCAGAATAGATTATGTGATCTGCATCTGAAGAGCTCTATTGTCTTCCAAATGTAATGAATGCACATTTACTTGTTAGCATACAGTGTGTTTATGTAGTACTTACAGTTTGGCAGTATGTGCTGATTATATGTACGACAAAACATCACAGAAATATAAAAACTGCAGAAATTACTATAAGCATAGTTTGCATTTGGTCCCTGTGCCTGTGTGGATTTTCTGCAGTTGCTCAGACTTCCTCCCACAGTCCAAAGATGTATGTCAGGATGATTAAAACTCTAAAATGGCTCAAGGTGTGTATGTGAGCGTGGATGGTTGTCAGTCTTTCCGTGTTGGTCCTGTGAGGGACTGTTGACCTGTTCAGGGTGCACACAACCTTCACCCAAAAGTCAGCTGGGAAAGGCTCCAATCTGTTTCGTGTCAGTAAATACCTGGAACATAAATAACAATGACATTTCTGTTTGCCTTTTAGGCTTTGTAAACAAATACTGCACAGGTTCAGATATGGCACCAACAAATATACGAAGACTATCAATGAAATGTACAAATAAATTACAGGTACCAACAAATCACAAACAAA
Organism: Brachyistius frenatus; assembly: GCF_029030835.1. Lineage (NCBI taxonomy): Eukaryota > Metazoa > Chordata > Actinopteri > Embiotocidae > Brachyistius > Brachyistius frenatus. Next base: position 255,720 of record NW_027210894.1, read on the forward strand.
CAGTGATGGAAATGTGACACTTGTTATTTCAATAATAAAAATATACAAAATAATTGCAGTTATCTCAAATAATTACAATTATCAGGTGATTATATAACAATTGTGACAGATCTAGTTGCATTAATCTACATTTTCTTATTGCCACCAGGTCAAATAAGTATGTGAAAGAAATCTTTCCAGATGTTTTGAAGGGAAAGGATTTGAAAACTGCTGTGTACCAACTGTCAGCATCAAATGACAAGTAACGTTAGCAACTAGCTAATGATCAAAATGTTTTTTTTAGTGTTTTTTTTTAGCAGTTAAATAAAAGATCTATGCCTCAGGACTTGATGGAGAACACAAAACACATTCTCTGCTGCATGACTTTGCTTCATTGTTTCCTCGCCCTGGAAGTGGGTGTCTTGGTATGAAACTAAAGAGGCCACTGACTAAAGTTGTTAGATTAATTCAGCCTTGTGTGTATTTCTGTACACGATGATCGACAAACTGACCGTGAAGTTATCTAAACTAGATTAGCTGCGCTGACTAAACCCTCTGAGCACCGTTAAGTGTCCTGAATATTGAGTCAAGATTTACACACAATTTCTATTGAGAAGTATCACGCCCCGTGGCACTGTGTCCTCCGGTCTGAATAATTACTTTCAACAAGTTTCAGCTCCACCATCTCTCATTATTTCTGTTTCTGTTTGCTTCCCCTCCGTCACTCCATTGCTACCCTTTTATTAATATTCTACATATTCCTATTCCTTTCCTTCCATCTGTCCCTCTCTGGCTTTATAAATGCTGTTCCTTTCATTTAATAAATTCCCTCTGGTCTGTTACTTGGGAAATCTAAAACCTCTAAATCCTTCTTTTCATCTCTGCTTCTCGTCTCACCAGTCTCAATCTGTTTCTCTGCTCTATGAAAATCTCCTTCCTCCTTCTCCCACTTTCTACATCTTTATCACAATCTAATCACCGCTGTCTTTTTAAATTTTTTTTTTTTTTTTACCCTCCTTCCCTCTCCTTCCTCATAGTTCAGTTTACGGTAAACAACTATGAAACCATATTTCAAGGAGATGCTTGTGAAGTAATCTCATCCTCGCATTCACCTCTCCTCTCTCTTTCCTCCTCCTCTATTAATTCCCTTTTCATCCCATTTTTCTTTTCGCTCTCCTTCATTTTCTTCCACCCATCTCCGTTTCCTCCTTTCGTCTCTCCTCCTCCTCCTCCTCCTCTGCTTCTCTCTCCAGAGAAGGCGATGACGTCGGTCCTATTTATATTTAATGTCTTCAGCTTCAGTCACTCTGCTGAGGATGGCGCTCTGACTGCACTACCATGACAGCATATTTAATCTTACACAACACACACACACACACACACACACACACACACACACACACACACACACACACACACACACAGACGCACGTACGCACAAAGAGTTTTGCGGCAGCGACATAATTAAAGACCATTTATGACTTGTAAATATCAGCAAATGGGAGGTGCACCCATCACGTCACCATGGAAACTCTTCACTTCTTACTGACTGTCGGGAATGCAGCATATGTGTGTGTAAAAGTGTTTGCCGCATTTTGTGTTTGTGAGCGTTTCTACTCTTGGAATTTGATCCTTGTGTGTAAAGCTTGTTAAATGTTTTTTTTTTTATTTATTTTTTTAATGTAAACAGTCCTCTCTTTATCCAGGTAATACGTGGCATCCCTCTCGGCGTGGGTCAAATCTTTGCCTGCGGAGCCCTGGGGCCCTCCCTTCTCATCCTAGGAGCCGTTCTGCTCTACTCCCCCCTGCTGGCCGTCCACGCTCTGCTGGGATCTGCCGTCGGAACGTTGGCTGGTTCGTCTCAATCTGTGCGTTCGTGGGTGTGCGTGGGAGGAGTGGCAGAGAGAGTTATTAGGCTCTTTTGTTGCTCATACAAGGTAAAATCAAGTAGGCCTTGTTACACATTGTTGCGTCAGAGGCTGAAATGCTCTACTTTTACGGAGTTATTCACAATCTGCACCCCTGGCTGGTATTTTTAAGATCAATTTAACACTTCTTGGAATAACGCATCATCTTTGGTGTTATTGCTTGCAGGGAAACTCCTAAACCTCATAGTAAAATGTCAGTTTACTATTCATGAGGAGAACTTCTCAGTCTGGGAAAACAGTTCAGGAGTCTGAGACTTGAGAACATGTGTAGCAAAAAGCCAGCAAGACAAACTATGGGAGGGGACGTTCAATAAAAAGATGGTTTTAGTTGCACTTCAGAAAGATAGGAACCATCGTTTATAGAGCTTGACCAATACTAAGGACTTGAAGTCAGGCTATTTTTTTGCACCAGCTGTTTTGATCTTGACCATTCATGTCTCAACACCAACGCCACAGTGCTGCTCTCATTTTCTCCCATGATGTGTCGCTTGTGATTTTTCAAACATGTAAATCCATCAATTATCTACAGTAACTTGCCTTGCGCAGGTTCGCAAGGTGCTCAAACCCATCCGAGATGACTTTGAGCGATTAGACAGGTTGCAAGTCAGTCACAGAGCTGGCACACATAGACAGACGGCCATTAACCTGAACCTCATGCCTTTGGACTGTGGAGAAAAAAACTGAGAATATGGAGGAAGTGTAGGACAACATGTAAAGTCCAAACCGTTCTGCAACATAGGAGTGCAACAGAACATGACAGGTATCCTTGGAAAACCAAACCAAAAAACCCTCACCAAGTTTCATCATTCCCACCATGAATTGTGATTGAATAAGGAGGGGTTCTCTTCCAAGCATAATATATAAGCTTACAGCTCAAAGGTTAAATGGTGATTATGCTATTTAAGCTAAAAGCAGCACAATTTAAGTCTAAAAGTAATCCCATACTAGCTTCACCATGCTTCATTTGCTTACTGACACATTGTGCTGCAGTCTAATTGCACAAGTCATCCTACCTGTGCTGATAGCAAAGTGCAGCATCATAAATTTAGCTGGCAGAATAAACCTTCCATTTATTGAACCATCAGTCAGGACCTCAACTGGCATGCAGGCTTAGCTCCATGCATGGCAAATGTTAAATTACGGTACATCTTTACGAGGTTAATGTCAAGAAAGGTTTATGAATCCCTCTGGCAGGAAGATAGAATGTCGGCAGCAGCAGATGTATTAAAACTGTGGCAGCGGCTGCAGCCCGAGACACTCGGCAACAAAACAAACCGAGCAATTAGCCAGGGCACTGATACTGTTGGTGCGTATCCAAACACACAGGCCTGTGGCTGTGTTTGCCTTTTACATCTGCCTCATGTGACTATTCAGGAATAGAGAGAATGAGCAATGCTGGAAGTTCAGCCTGTTCCATCTGCTGCAATAAGCACAATACAGTAGCTTAAAATATGTGTGTGTGTGTGTGTGTGTGTGTGTGTGTGTGTGTGTGTGTGTGTGTGTGTGTGTGTGTGTGTGTGTGTGTGTGTGTGTGTGTGTGTGTGTGTGTTTGTAGCTATGAGTCATGCTGTGAAAAACAGAGGGGTGGGAGTGAGCTCGTATGAAGACACACGTGCACAAACCTGTGGATACATGGTAACAGTGGCACACGCACACACACACACATAGACACACTGCTGCAATAAAAACAACAGTGTGACAAGAAAGTAATCAAAGGGATTTGACTGTAATGAGATTGTGTGGGCAACAGAGACGAGAGGAAACAGCCCGCTGCAGCTAAATGTACACCAGCTAAATGTACACCAGCTAAATGTACACCAGCTAAATGTACACCAGCTAAATGCCACATTGTCTGATGTAGTGTTTTATGTTATTCTCACTTCCTGCTGTCATCATTTCTTCTTTCCTTCCGGCATCATTGTACAATTCAGTTTTTCCAAGTTTTACTCCTCTAAGGGCCTACATTTATTTATTCTTTCAAATGTGCAATTTAACACACGTTGTCCGTTGAGCGTGTTTGCCTGAATGAATATGTAATATTGGGCTTTTCTACCTGAATGTGCAAAATACTAGAAGGGGAAATGTCAATAGAAACATTTTGCACCCGCAACGATATTTACTAAACCTGAAAGTAGAAATAGGAGAAATGATTGTTGTGTATTTTAGTATGACTGAAAGGCACGTATTAATCAGATGCGCACATCAGGAGAGATGGTTGCTCTTATTGTGGTGAGACGGAGACGTAGGAAACTAAAGAATATGTAGAGAATGTGGTTTTACACCCGTGGAAAAATTTTTGAGATAACGCAGGGAAAAATTATTCAGACATATTGTTTGTCCAGCAATGACATTTCTGAGTTATTGAATGAACTGAATGATGATTGACAGCCAACGACAAGGAGGAGCCACGAAATACCAGCAATTAAAAAAAAAAAACTTCTTACGACTCAGCATTTTCCAGCCTCTGGGTCATTCCAGCATATCGCTGCTTGGATATCCCACCCAGTCCTGTTATTCAGGTGTGCTGTCACAGGTCCTGAATGTGTTCAAGCAGAATTCACAGGTAGCTTCATAAGGTTCACGAGCACTCGCGAGGCACTGAAAGAGCTGGACCTGCTGATCGGTGTTTGTTAGAGGATTTTATATAGAGGTCCTTCCTGTTTTATTTGCCGACGTTTTATTATTAAGCCTTTTTCTTCGCCTCTTTGTTTTTCCCACAGTATTGACTTTTTTGCTGATAATCTCCTATATTTATATTTCTTAATTTCAATGGGATCAGATTTTCTTTTGCGGTCGCTCTCTGTTTTCCATTGCTGGAATCACTTTAACACGCGCAAACCCCTCATTTAAATACAGCGATTTGCACCTGATATCAGTGACGCAAATACGCAGTGTGGATGTGTCTCTACAGAATTAAGTGGTTACAGATAATGGATAGATGGAGCTACTGTAATTAACTACTGGCTGTGACTTCTGATGGAGCATACTCCTCCATATCATAACTCCATTGTTGACCACAACTCTTAAAGCCAATCAAATGTTGCACTGGGTGACACATGTACTTTATTTGGAGTCAATCATGCATAGACATTGTGGCAGTAAATACTCATTAGAGCACCAAATTTGTATTAATGCTTAGCTGAAAATAGTTCCCAAAGATTGCACTATTTACCCCCGTTTGAGTAAGATTTGATTCAAAACTGCAGTGCTCAGCTGTTTTAAAAACCTACTTAACTTTATTGTGTATGTGTGCGGGATATTTTATCCTATCTATCCATGTCTTGGAACAACAACGCTCAAAAGCCACAGACATTACAGAAAGTCAAAGATATTGAGATATGGATATTTTATGGAATATGTAGGCAATACAAAATACAGAAAATTTAAATATAGAATAGTTATAGAGAAGAAATTCAACTGTATTTGATCACCATAATTCTGCCCTTGTAAGTGCTACTTTTTTTGTTGTTAGGCCCAACTTTGTTTGGAAGAACATGCTAAAAAAAAAAGTTGAATTTTGTCATTTTCTTTAGCAGGAAAGATGCATTTTTTACCATGGAGTTTGGTGAACTGGCTGCCCTGATGTAAATGCACACCCACGCACAGAAACAAATGAAGCTGTGGCACACTGAGAGAGTTAAGAGTGTGAATAAGGGCAACAAAGTCAGATTCAAAACCTAATCCTGCTTGACAGATAACCAGAAAGGAAAAGAAGGATCAGTGTCAGGAGACAAAGAAGAAAATGTCAGATGGAGTAGAGACAAATGGGATAAAGAGTTTAGAGGGAACAAAAAAAAAAGGCAATAAATTGACTAAAAGGGGGGGAAAGTGGTGCCAGAGAGAGAAGCAACAACAGAAAAATATGCTTATAAATGCAGCAAAGAAGAAAAGAGGACCCCCGAAATGATCAAGAGACCTGAGAATGTGGGTGTGTCCTGGATTAACACAATTTCAACACTTCAGACACGCCGTGCCTCTGGTTCTGTCTTACCTCCATTTGATGAACAGCCTTTTTCTTCTTTCAAGTCTTCTCTCTATCTCCTTTAATCCTTTCATCCTATCAACTTTAAAAACTCCCCTCATCATTCTTTTCTCTTGCATCCTTCTCTATTCATTATCCTTCGGTGCCCACAAAATGATGAGTGTAAAGCTGTGTGTGTGTGTGTGTGTGTGTGTGTGTGTGTGTGTGTGTGTGTGTGTGTGTGAGACACACATTGTCATCCTCATCGATTACTGATAAGGAACTGATCATTGTTCACAAAACCTTGTCTCAACCAAAAACTGTCCAGTCATAGCATAGCAACGGTAACCAGGCAGGCTGTTAAGCTTTGGATTTCTTCACATGCCGATAGTGTGCATGGGGCAATAATAAGAGATACTACATTTTTTGGGTGTTGTCTTTTTAGTCATTTTTCCAAAACAAAAAAGAAGAAAAGTGGAATGAATAAGTAAGTATAAAGAATTGATTGGGCTGGTTAATATATCATTATTTTATCGATTGTGATGTGACACTAGCTATCGTTTTAGATTTTGGATATGGTAATATCATGATCTGGCGTTACTCTTGTCTTTTCTTGGTTTTAAAGGCTCAATTACAGCAAAGTGATGTCATTTTCTGAACTTACTATACTAGTCTAGCTGCTCTATCGTTTGTTTTTAACCACTTGGTAATTTTTTTCCCTTATACCGATGATTTAAAAAAAAAAAAAAACAACTCTCGTGTAAATATTTTGTGAAAGCACCAATATATGATATTGTTGCAATATTAATATTGAGGTACTTGGTCAAAGATATGATGTATTTTCCATTACAGTCACTAATTGGACAATGTGTTTATCTCCTAGAATACACAGGAAGTGCAAACATTAGTGGCCAGCTAATTACCTACATTGTTTTCAAAGGCAAGTGCACGTCATTTGTGAAATATAGCCTGTTATTATGTAGGGTTACAGGCTATGATGGGAAAATACATATTCAGGCCTGGAACATTCACTGCGTAGAAACCAACAGTTCAGTGTACTGCTTTGAGGAAGTTTAAACTCCAGCCGAGCGTGTCTGTTTCCTAAATGAAATATGACCATTAAATCTCACCACTTGTTTGCTTGTCCAAGAATGTTTTTCATAGTAAGTATTCAGAACGTGTAAGGGTTTTATTAGGTCAAAAAAAAAAATGTTTTAATTACACATTCTATAGCAAAGCTCATTTGCTCTACCCTGCAATTCTGCTTCTTTTTTTTTCTGTCACATCTGTCTATATGTAATATAAACTCTTTTACAACCTTTTATAACAATTAAGCAGTGAAAACAAAAACAATTCACAGGTTTAGTTGTAACACTATCTGATACTAGCTAGCTTCAGCTGATAAAATATTTCAGTGGCATTTGTCTTTTCAGATAACAATTTGACCAGAATCAGAGGCCTGCTTTTCTTTTACTTAATAATGAAATCGCTGAGCTATATTGTTCCAAAATGATTGTTGTTCTCAGTGATTTTAAGGATAAAGCTGAGACCAAAAGGCAGGCAGACAGCAAATATTAAGAGATGTGTGGATCAGGCAGGAGGAATCACTGTAGCTTAGAGTAATAGGTGCATCACCTTTAAATACCCACTCTAAAGAAAGACAGAGATACAGTAAGTGTGAGTCAGACTGAGAGAGAGGCATGAGGCCATTTTTAGAGCTGTCACTCAAAGCATCACGGTGTAAACTATTCCCATGAGGGGTTTCCTGAGGAGGAGATCAGGGGCTGTATGTAGGCCAGAGCCTCTCCACCTCCCGCTGCATTCAGGTTGCTGGAAAATAATTGAGCGATGCTTCACAGTGGGATCAAATACAGGACGTAAGAGAAAGTGAGGCAGTTAGAGAAGTCAACTGGGGTTCACTGCTTACCTCTGACTTCTTGAATTACTTTTGCGTATTCAAGATGTGAATGGTAGTTTCCAGTAATAATCTCACATCTGTCTTTTCTGGTTTGACAAACTGTAGATCAGCAGCATAAAGAGAACACAAGAAAGGAGGATGAAGCAGGGTTTTTTTTGGAGGAGGAAGACCTGTACTACACAGGAATGTTATAATGCGTAGGGATGCTTACGCCACCTCTACTTGAGACAAAGGGCATGTTAAGAGCAAACACCCACTTTTGCAATTTTACTTTTGCTAGTGGCGGACTTATTTCCTGTACATTAATGGTCTGGGTGTTACATAAGAAGCTTTAAGAAGAAGAGCAACTGGCGATACACAGTCTGGGCCATGAATGAAAGATTATCTGTAAACAACTGAGCTGAATGAAAGTTAGTCATACTAGTGACATTGCCCCGGGGATGGTTATGTTGTTTGATCGGTACGTCCTCGGTCCACGACTCAGGATGAATTTAAATAGCTTTGGTCAATGACCTTCCCCTCAGCTTCTGCTGCAGTTTGTGTCCACAGATAATTAGCAAATTTGATCATGCTAAAATGCTTAAGCCTTTTAATATTGCATTAAACATTATGCTTGATAAACATCTGCGTAGCAGTAAGCATGTTAGTACTAATCTCAACTGTGCCCAAATAGAGCCTCACAACCCTCGCTGCAGACCCATAATGTTTTTGTTGAATCTTAACAGACTCCATTTTCTGTAGAGGAGCTGAAATAGAGTGTTTAAACAGAGAGGATTAACTTCTAAAGAGAGCAAAGAATTAATTTAACCACATTTATTTTCAGGTAATGAAGTTTGTAGAAATAGGTCTCTACATCATCGAATGAGGCTCTTAGTTGGAAAAACGTTGGTTGAAACTGAGACTAATAACACAGGCAGTAGTGGAAAGGGCGATTAAAAGGCTGTGTGGATAAAGAGTTTCCTCTACAGCTCGTGCTGCTGATAGTTGGACAGTGTTAACAAATGAGCCCACATATGGAGCAATCCATTTAGCTGCATCCACAAACAGTTTTGCCCTCAAAGGCATCAAAGGACACTATGATGGACTCACCAGCTGCAAGAGGGGCACAGGGCAGAAATGCAAAGTTAGAAAGGCAACCATTCATTTATCGTTGATTCCTGTTATACTGTCCCCTATTCGGACTGAGGAGAGGACAAGGAGAGGGAGAGGAGATTTTGTGTTTGATATGATAAGAGCACTCTGACTCACTCTATTAGCATAGACAACATCACACTGGGAGTGATTCGTGCGCGCACACACACACACACACACACACACACACACACACACACACACACGGTAGAAAAACTGTAAAAATTCTAGTATCCTCCGGGGCCTTCCTTCTACATTGCCATTAGTCTTTAATGACACCCTTATGTGGGGAGGGAAGGAGCAGGAAAAAAACTGTTTGATGGAAAAAAACAAGGAAGGGAACCAGAGAGGCACTGAGAGGGGAGACGCATATACAGGAAGATGGCAGAAGAGATAATATAGTGTAGAATTAGATGGAGGCAAGATGAGTGCAGAGGGAGGTGGAGCGTTTTAAGACCCTCGGAAGAAGAAGGTGGCTGTGAAAGAGGAAAAAGCAAACGGGAGTAGTCTAGCAGCCATGTAGAGTGAGGAGGCAGCACAAGGGTGTGGTCAGTCTGCTTCAGGACCAGACTGCTAAACTGCAGCTCCCAGTGCCTGGTAATAAGGAAATCAATCACAGCACTGCCGGAGGGTTATTTATCTACAGAGCAGCCTCCAAAAATTTACACCTGTTTGGAAAACCCTGCAGTAGTAATACAGGAAAGATGCAGTGATGCAGCTGCAGTGAACTTAGACTCTTTATATTTGTTCAACATGCATGGTCAAGCATCACTGGGTTTGAAAGGGCTTCTACTCACCAAAATATATCAGCTACCAGAAATGCTCTTGGCAATGTTGTCACATGACAATGCAGACAGCCTGTCCAGCAGCACATTCATCTTAGTGCACGTGAGTGTAAATAATACATAATGAGACCAAATGGAGGGTTAGAGAGAGGCTTTTCTTTATGATATTATTCCTAGGGAGGTAAGAAATGCACCATTTCTGCTTCAGGGTTCATGCGCCCACTAACATCAGTGCTGTACCAATCAATGACCCAGTCGGTAAGCAGTGGACTCTCAGCGGAGTCCTAGTGTGCAGGAAGTTGCAAAAACGCTTTGCAATGAGTCTTCGAAAATCTTAAAATGTGTAGTTTTTCTGGACGGTGTGGCAAAGAGAAGGAGATCCATTTTTTTTTTTTTTAAGCCTTCATGGTGGCTCGTTAACAGCTGTGTGATGGATTGCAACGAAAGTTGGTACTTACCATTCATGCCCCCCTCAGGATGAATATTAAATCACTTTGTTGGTGCTCTGACTATTAATCTGCACGAAATACCCAAACACATACTAATTAGCTAACAATAGCATGCTGCTGATGTAGTGGGCTGCATTACATTAAAAATGTGTTTCTGTGTTTCTACTGGTTTACCTCAATGTTGTTGGTGAGAAAGCAACCAATGCACATGTTTTGAGAAACAAATCTGATTTGCCTGTAGTCTTAACAAAGCCTTTGGTGCTCCACTTCTCACCCACTACACTCTCGTCAGGAGTCCAAGACTTCTGCCCGAATGCAGCTTTTTCATTCAGCCATGAGCTCAACACCGGTTGCGCTCAGTATCCCCACCTCGTCGCCAAATTGTTGTGGAAATTCTGTAGCAAATATTTACCAAAGAGAAGTTGTATATTTTGTCTTTTTACAAGCAGGACCTTAATGTCACAGTCAAACAAAGTGGAATAAATAGACTGAAGAATGAAGAATTTATTCTCTCTCGCTCCAACCCACCACAGTCTCAGTTATTTGGTTAATGCAAGCAACAAGGCTAACACTCAGCACAAAGCTTCTCTAACTGTCTATGAATGTGTCCTTGTGTCAACAAAGAAGTTCCATATTCTAAAGTGTGCACGGTCCACTCACATCGTCTGAGAATTTAAAAAGGTAGACGTACAGTTTTCTGAAGCACAAACACATACACATGTTGAAGGATATATGAGAGTAAAGCATACATATGAGAATATTGTAATGTTGCGTTATAAGGTGCAGGAGAAAGTGATGAAATTTGGTACAGACTTTGTCAACTAAACATTTCAGAGAACTGTTGAGCATTAAGCTCGCTGATTTGAAACGGGACTTATTGACCTTTTGCAGCTGAACTCAGCTGCTGTACTCTTACTGACCTCATTGTGATTTTACTGTTATTCTCCCTCACGTGTGGGTGGACAGACATGGTGCAACTGGTGCTGCAGGCCAGCAGAGGGAATGTCAATGCTTCTGGCTTTACTGAGATTTTTCTGGGTCAGCGTGCCCTCCTGTGCAGTCTGCTTTTAGTTTCAGCATCACGGTGTTGTTTTATCTGGAATAGACATGAGTCACAGGTGACGCTCTGACCTGGTGTTCATCCACCTGCTTCATCAGTACTGTGCAGCAGTTCGAGAGACTGGAGGATAAAATCGGGAATAAAAATGTTCCAAAAAAAAAAATATTGAAGTTGGTATTTTAAGGACGAGTGCACTTTAGGAAATCAAAAAAAAAAATTAATATTATTACTGCACAAATGAAAAGGGCAGTTGTAAGTTTAAAGTCAACTCAGAGATTCCTGTGTGGTTCATCTCCATGAAGGCTTTCTCTTTTTATGTCTACTCTTCTCATTACTTGTACAGTCTCATTACAGTAAAACCATTTATGTTCTAGTGCAGCTCCAGCTCAAAGAAAAGGAGACAAGCAGCTTCTCTGTCTGCACTTCTCTTTGGCCTAGTTCTGCTCACCTCCACACAGCTGCCGGCTGAACACAGACATTCAACTCCAACCCACAACAATCTGAAATTTGAAAGACAAAACTGGCAAATGAGCACTGGTTTTTCAGACTGTCGTCTTTAGCAGATGTCTCATTTCCTTTGAGTAGACATCAGGGTACAGAAAAGGAGAATCATGAATTTCCTTATAAGGTCACAAGCAAATTAGATCTTGCTCTGAAGGCAAACATGCCAACAGCGTGTGTCTAGCCCCACCAGATGGACAAGTTTAATACTGCAGCTTCAACAAGCCATAATTCTGACCTGTGTGTGTGTTGCTGTGTAGTTCTGCTTGTCTTATTCCCACATTTACTCTTACTGTGTCTGTCTGTGTCTCCATCTCTCTTTGTGTGTGTGTGTGTGTGTGTGTGTGTGTGTGTGTGTGTGTGTGTGTGTGTGTGTGTGTGTGTGTGTGTGTGTGTGTGTGTGTGTGTGTGTGTGTGTGTGTGTGTGTGTGTGTGTGTGTGTGTGTGTGTGTGTGTGTGGCAGGTTTATCCATGGCAGTGCACCATCATTTTCTGTACTCGGGTCTGTCTGGGTTTAATGGAGCTCTGGGCTGCATGGCTGTTGGAGGACTCTTCTTCACCTTCAGCTGGAGGACCCACCTCTTTGCCATTGCTAGCGGTGACAAAAATATACACACACACACTATTGTCCCAAGTGTATGATAATAGAGTTATTAGTATATGACATAAAACCCTCTATAACAGATATTTTGATTTAGTTTTTAAAAGAAAAGGGTGAACCATTTGACACAAAACAAATTATTTCTTTGTTTATTTTGTGTTTTTCAACTAGTATCTGCTGTCAACAGAATAAGCTTACATTTATTTTAGAGCACTAATAAAACAGTCTTTTTGCTTGTCATTTTTATTGTCTTTGCTGGTTTCAACCACTGGGAGGAGACATAACGAGTTATTTTAATGTGTTCTTTCCCTAATTCTAATGTAATCCTTCTCACTGTCTCTGTCCATGGTGCTAAAACATTCAAGTGCAGTGCATATGAAACATACGCTACAAGCATAGAATTTGTCACAATGCTCAAACCTACCCCCTTTTAAAATCCTACAACCTTCACTTTTAGCCTTTCAGAGGGTCATTTTAAGCTTTACACCAATTGAAACCTGAGTACTTTAAGGTTTTATGCATTTTTCACATTTATTTTCATACCTAATAATTGGACTGGGGACTCAAGTGCTTCTCCTGGGTTGAGCTGCACTCTTCATAAGACCCTTGGTCCTTTTGAAACTTTAATAGAAATCCACTGAGGCCAAACAAAATTTTCTTAGTTCCTAAACAGTAAAACCCAGACAGTTTATATGTGACTCTTAACAGATTCACCTGCTTGTATGGCCTCTTGTTGGGAGTTTTTGTAATTTGTTTATCTCCCTTAAGTCATCAAGATGTTACTTACTGCATCACAGCTCCTCTCAGTGAATCATGAACTCATCATTCAGATGCTAAATCATGTCTTCTTTAGTAGAGAAATGTCTTAATTTTATAAACAGGGAGGCTCATGGGTAATAATGATGACAGATGGGAAATGTGCTTTGCTCAAACTCAGCTGTGCTTCTATAAGTTAATGAGTCATTAAATACAAAGCAGCTTATTCAGCCGTCTCCTTGTACTATGCAGGAAAATGTTTTCTTTACATGCTGTATTTCTCCTTTGCTGTCATAAATCCAATTTATTTCTAATTGCTCTGACTCTACATCCTACTTATCTAGACCAATCTCCCACTCTGTTTATCTCTCTGTTAATCCAAACTGTTACCTTCACATCATTTTACAATCCTTTGTGTTTACATGTACCTTGTGCTGAAGGTACTTGTGCTCTTCTGTCTGCAGCTTTCCTCTCTGCATATGCTGACATCGCTCTGAGCAATATGCTGGGAACTGTAAGTACACACAGAAGCCTATAACACCCATTTTCTCATCTTTTAGGCCTGAGGTGATTCCATTTTTCTTTCATTTTCCATGCTCAGTTTGTTGCTGTGTATAACGCTAGAAATGTTGAACAGGGATGAAACAAGCCCTGACCCCATTAGCCCTGACCCCATTAGAGGTCAAACTGTGATTATTGCTATATTACTTTTGAGGTGTAGAAACGTTTGCTCCATTTTATTTTGACCAAATTAACTAACTTTCAGATAAGCAAGTGTTCAGATTTTTCCTTAATGTGCTTTAATTTTACATTTGTTTTAATTTAACCGTTTACTCTGAGCATAGATGCATTTTAAGTGGTTCATAGATGAACGACAATTTTAAAGGATTGTTTTTGCCTGAATTTAAGGAACAGACAGTAGGTGGTTGTGGTTAAAGGCCTGCCATGGTTTGGAAAATTACTTAAGCTTTTAATGAAATCTATAATTAGTAATTTGCGTCAGTAGTTATGAAATACACAGGACGACATGCAGGAAGCCAGTTGTTAGTAAAAGTCATGCTGTAGCCACATATTCTCTTTTCCATCCAATGATTCATGTCCATCACCCATTTCATTCAAGTAGGTTAAAGTGATGGGTAGATATAATAACCTTTCTGATAAGAAATTGAGTGTTGGAACATTTCAATAAAGACAAATACAGATACTTAAAACAAGCTATGACTGAAATCTATAAGTGTTTATACACAAGGTGGTATATCTGCTGCAGCTATCATGATCATTGGTTATCCTAATCATGTTGTTGAATGGTTACTTTCAAGGCTGTGGTTAACAGAAAGTATGCAAGAGTCAGCTCCAATATGACAGTCTCTGTTACAAACTGACCGCAAATAAATTTACTTCACCTCTCCACATTTCTTTAGCTTTAGTTGTGTTTACAGAACAAATAATCATTATTGCGTGCTTATGATCATGAAATGATTCGTCTCAAGCTCTTGTGAGCTCAGGGACGGTATTTATCGAGATTTGCTCCAGAGAATCATGTGAAACTTCACAGCTCCCATCTAAAATATGTTGCATTTAAAATGATGGTTCATATCTATATAAGTATGTGAAACATAGTAGAAAGAGTTGGTCAGTGCTACAACTCTACAGGAGCATTTACACTCATGGTGTACTTGAAAACTTCTGTCTATCTTCGCTCTTATTCATTATTGAAATCCTCCTTCTCTGCCTAGATGGGTCTCCCAGCATGCAGTTGGGCAGCCACTCTGACAGCCACACTGATGTTGCTGTTGACCGGCAGTTTAGCAGCTTACCGCATCCCTATTGGTCAAGTGAGGGCTCCTGAATGCAACCTGCTATCCCACAGCCAATGGAAAGCTGGAAACACTTTGGAAAGGGAGAGCACAGATGTGTAGTGAGAGGGGACACACACACACACACACACACACACACACACACACACACACACACACACACACACACAGAGTACTGTATCAGTACTTTGAACCATTGAGTTGGATGAACTGGACCACACATAAACACATTTTTATTACAAACACTACAAATTTACAAATAACTGAGAAAGTTAATGCAAACCTCCATATTTTGCCCATAGCAGTTCCATATACTGTATGTTTATCAATGAAATATTGATAGTGTTTATGAAAGATCACAAAGTAGTCATGTACCTGTAGTTCAACCTGAACATTTTTTATTAAAGGTCCCATATTTTACACTATTTCAGTGTTTTATGTGCAGTTTTGATATCAATCAAAATATATTTGATATTTTTGTCATTTCAAGCACCAAAACTATATAGTTTTCCATCTCCTCTTTTAAGCTTCTCTCTGGAGCTCTACTAAGAACAGGCTGTTTTGTGTCTGTGTCTTTATGGCTAATTGATGTCATTGACCATCTGTTGTGTTTGGCTGATTCTTTTCTGACACAAGTCACAAAGCCCAAGTCGACCAGAGGTTTTTCTCAGTCTTGTTGCTTGCTAACTCCGTGACGGAATGACCGCTCTGTTTTCTTTCCACAAAAAAGGTCGGACAGTGGGCCGTGCTATGAGCGGAGATATAACATGACCGTGGTTTTGTGACATCACAAACTTATGAAAGTCAAGACGGCACTGTTGCAGAATAAAGGCAGTGTTTATTTCTCCCTGGATTGAATGTTTTGACACTTTGACAGTATTCAATATCAGCTAGATCTGCTTTATAATCAAAAAAGAGATGGAAATCTGAGTTTATACAATATGGGACCTTTTAAATTTTAAAGATTTCTCTGCAAATTCAGCTCAATGTATTATTCTAGTTTGTCCTTACCATGACACAAGAAAAAGCCAAAGACACAGACAGTTTAAAGGGAAAGAAAACTTCTTTTAATATGCATGAAAATCAACAAGTCAGTTTAGTAAAATCATTGTTTTTAAAATGAAGTTTTTTTTTTTTTTTTTTAAATGACAGTTCTACTGTTATTGTCAATAAAAACACAGACTGGATTCTACAATTATTAATTTTTTTTTCAACTCCTTCATTACCCTGCATAGACATACTACATAGCACTCCACTGGAACTGATTGTAAACACAGACTGTACATGTAGCTCAATGCAGGCAGACCGTGAGACAGGTAATGTATTAATGAAATGGAGGGAGTGGTCAGCTGCTTAGGTTTCAAGTTTAAAGGCAACTGTTGTTGTTGTTATTATTATTGTCGTCGTCGTCATGATTGCTGTTGTAGTTAAAAATAATCTTCAATGAAAAAGCCGGGGTTCATCAGGCCTTCTTTTTTCAGTGTTGCCTGTGCAGATCTTCCATGTAGTTTCCCCTCACCATCCCTGTTTCCCAAACACACACATGCCTACATTCACACACATTTTTAATTAGTAGAGTCAAAAATACCAAAAAGCAAAACATGTTCCATGTTACATCATGCATTTCTATTTTGGTGCCTTTTTTTTTTTTTCCTCTCTCTACATACAATTTCCACATCTGGGACTAAATTCTTTCATCATGATGTGGCGCACAGACTATGGTGATGAGGCTGGTAACAAGAAACATACAAAAGTGCCTTTCAGTCTGTGATTGATTGAGCGTAAGAGTAAAAAAAAAAAAAATTAAAAAAAATAATCAAAAGTAGAAATATAAATACTTGCACAAACAGTAGTTGTGTCTTCGTAAGCTGCATTACAAAATAAATGAACATTCATAGTTCTACATACTTTCGGTTGAAGATCTGATTGTGAGTGCCGTTGTGCTTCTTTTAGCATGATTGTGTGTGTGTGTTTATGTGTGTATCGGTGAGTGAATGATTCCGTGCATGTTTGTGATCATCATAGTTCAGAATAAAGGCAGAATGACACAGCTGACTTAGTTT
This sequence comes from Brachyistius frenatus, assembly GCF_029030835.1. NCBI lineage: Eukaryota > Metazoa > Chordata > Actinopteri > Embiotocidae > Brachyistius > Brachyistius frenatus. The sequence continues at coordinate 272,669 of NW_027210894.1, forward strand.
GTATATTTGGCACACACACGCGCGCGCACACACCTCAATCAAAGTACCGACACACACATACACTATATGCCAGTGCGTAGCAGTCACACCAGCAGTGTTTACCGTGTCTGACAACTGTGTAAACAGGAGGTCTCTATTATATCCAATTGAACCAAGTGTAAACTTCACATAAGTCGTGTGTGTGTGTGTGTGTGTGTGTGTGGGGGGGGGGGGGTGGCGGCACAAAACCAGTAAGAGAGGGTTTATATGAAGTCACAGATGTCCAGTAGCTGTCTATAGAAACTGATTAAATAGAGCGTACTGTACAGTCAAGCTGTACATCTCATTGTGCTCCGACTACAAGACAACTGTTTACAGTAAACTGACTACACTGGAGCCGCATTTATGTTTTATGGTTTTAACAAGCATCGTGGACTGAAATAGAGCTTCAGCATCATGGCAGAGGGTGTGTGTGTGCATGTTTCTGATGAATTTTAGCATGCATGCATTTGCATTTTTTTGTTATGTTGCGACGTCTTTATCGCTATAATAGCTGATAAAAGTCCAATAGAAAATCTTCCTTTATGTTGCCATGTTAGAGCATGCCATTGAAATTAAATGTTTGCCTCCATGTCAGTATGCATGTAACCCTACTCTGTGAACAGCCACGCAATGTTTTGTTCTTCATGCATGTAAACATTCATCTAAACTAAGCGAGTGTAAACAGTGATGCCACATCTGGGCCCGGCCTGGTGTTTGCAGACCATTTGACCATCAGGACAGGCGCTAAGTTTTAAGAAAAAAAAGATCAATTGTGAACAAAGCAGAGGAAGCAGAGCACCAGATCAACCATAGGAGCCTCACTGGGGTCAGGAGGGGATTGCTTTATATCTTAGGTGAGAAGATCAAAACCACTCTCTTGTCTGTACGGTAAATATGAACCTACAGCTAGCTTAGCACAGGCTGGAAACAAACAAAATTTGCCCACCAGCACCGAGTTTAGCAATTAACATTTTATATTGCTGTTTAATCCGTGCACTGGTAGTGATAAGACTCCAGGAAGTTACTGTGCCTGGAACATAAACACTCTGGCTGTTGAAGAGTTGCTCCTCTTCAGGGAGATCAAATCCATTTCAAACAGTAGCTCTGAGGCTTGTAAGGATTTAGAGAAAACCAAAACAAACAAGCTGAAAAATACTAAAATGCTCCATAGGGCTGAGAGGAATTTCTGAGTTACTGAATTATCTTCGGGTTCTAAAGAAATTATATTATCCAAAAGCAAATTATTCCAATTAAAAGAAATGCACATGGTGGAATGGCTCGTGGCCCACGGAGGGGAATGTTGTAGCTGCTGTGATCAAGCACTCTGCTCCCGTCTCGACCTATTCTGTCCTTGTTACTTTCTTGTAATCCTCAGCCAGGGGCGGCATCAGAGAAAGATTAACACAGCTCTGCTAATGGTTTATAGTTGAAGCTTATTTTGTGTTTTGAAAATCCCTCTGAAATCTCTGGGCTCATTCCCATCACTGCCACACAGACTCAAAGGAATTCAAACTTGTCGCTCAACAAAGGTTCCCTCTCTCGACGGAGTAATTACAGAGCCTACTCCTTCGCAAATATTTATTTGTCTCTGTGCCTTACTGCACATACTGTGTTACACCTTTCAGTGTGTGTAAATGCCTTTTGTGTGTTAATTGTATATGAGCAAGTGTCTGTTGTTTCCGTTGGTGTGTATGTGTGTGACAATGCTTGTGTGAGTGATTTTAGTGTTCAGAGCAGCCTTCCCAGCACCACCCCCTCTCTGCTGCGGGCTTCTCCTCTGAGGATCTCCAGGAAGCCCAGTTTGGTCAAGAATTCCAGCCTCTGACGGTCTGTAGGCTGCACCTCACAAAACACACCCTGAGAACCTGCAGTGTGAGAATAACAAGAAACACAAACCGGTAGAGATTAGTTTAGCTTTTTTGTTGCTATAGCCCTTTCAGCAATCATGACTAGTAACTGCTTGGGGAGGGAAATACTAATAATCACAGCAGAAGTCCACCGATCGGTGTACACATTTTTGTACAGCAGTAATTTCCAAAACATTTTAGATAGCCCGATTAGAGCCTGAAAGACTTATTGGTCATTGATTTTATCGATCGATATTGACCTTTTACAGATAAATCTGTATCAGCGATACATTTGAACAGAACAGAAAAAGAGGCTCAGGTAAATTTATAAATGGTTCTATTTGCTTTTTGTTTAAACTTATAATTGCTTAGAATTATTACATACCCTGTGACGTTCACCGTTTCAATGCACTGATGTCATTTTGGACACTGAAGTTTATTGTTAAACTTTAAAATATCCTGTCTCCATTACATATATTTGTCACAAGTTTGATAACCACATTTCAGTCGATGTGTCAATGTCAGAATTTTTTCACTTCCTAATATCAGTATCGTACCCTAAAATCCAGCACCAAGTTTTTGTTTGTTTGATAGAGACAGGTGGTCGTTTCAGTGTTCAATTTTCTATTGTTTACATAAATAAGGAAACCCTTGTTCTCTCTCTGAGCTTACCGTTGGCTTTGAGTGCAGCGAGGAGGGCGGTGAGCAGGGTGCGGCTCACACTGATGTCCACCAGCTCAGGCAGGGCGTCCAGTCGCAGCTGAGAGGGGAAGTGATAGAGGAGCGATTCTGGGTACTCGCCTTGGTCCTCCTCCATCAGCCGGATCAAATCCTCCAGAAAGGGAAAAGGAGACACAAAGGTATTCTCTCAATGTGCTTTTGATGAGAGGTGAAGATAACCTTTGTCAGTCCCATGTTCTTGTAGTTTTCTAACACTGCCACTAGATGCTGCTAATGTGTCATATTTGACTGACCCGGGTACGTTCAAGATAACCAACAACCTTAAAGCTAAACTTCTTACTAACAGACAGACTAAAGATAAATTATCATCGTAAATTCAATTTCTCTGTTGATGTTGCAAGACACTTGTAATATTTTCAGAGTCTCTGCTGTACCAGCAGCTTATATTTTGTAGAAATAGGCCTCTCTAATTAGTCTGATGTACTTCCTATCAAAGAAGCTGGTAAGCATTTTTTTCTTGGAATACAAATTGCTTGTAGGGAAGTTTTCTCCTCCCTGTTTTCAAGACAAAAACACATATAGCAGCTACACCAAAAAAAAGTATAAGTGACAAAATAATATTGTAAAATACCAGTAATATGTTACAGGAACAAATGTCATTGTCAGTCAACACTAAAGCCTTCAACTGTAAAACTTTTTGCACCATCACACCTGTGGCTGCAGTGTGAGTGACAGTCATCCAAAGTGTGTGCTGTGACGCACAGAGCAGGAGGAAGCATCATCCACAGACGTCAGGCTTTGACTCTGTCTGTTGCTCACCACCACGCTCCGTTTGGCTCTTTGCCTGAGATCACTGAAGTGTTTGTCATGGTGGGCAACAACAACACTGTGCGATACAGTCTACCCTTCTGTTTTCATCAAAGATTCTTTAATGTAAGGTGTTCAATTCTTAACTCTACCATTAAATCCTTTTGTATTTAATAGCTGCATCACTGTTACACCATTGTATGTGTGCACATGGCAACAACTGTTAGGTCTAGTTGGATGTAAGTGTGTATGATGCACTGCTGATACAGGAAATAGAGGCCCATAGCAACATGAAGAGGTGGAGAGAGAATATTGCAGGTGGCTGTAAAACACATCTTGTCTTCAGTATGTGTTGTTTACCTATGTGTCACTAACTTCCTGGTGGGTTATTAATCCTTCACCGAGGAATCCAGATGGTGTGACAGCAGGTACTGAAACACCTTAACATTTGTGTGCATGAATGTGTTGGGTGTGTCTATAGCTCTTTGTGTGCGTATACCTGTAACGTGGACCGTGTCCTTCAAAATAAATGACCTGTTCAAAAAGAGATATTTAAAGGAGTTCTGAATGCTGCTGAATAATACCCACGTATTCACCTGTGTGTTGAGGGGGGTGTTGTTCCCTTTCGGTGGGTATTTGTCCCTCATGGCGGGAATCCAGCTGGCCTGGCAGCGCTTGGCGAAGGAGCGGACGTCCGAGATGCCTAACACACAGCCACAAACACCGAGCTCATCTTCCAAGATGAAGCTGTACTCGGGGCACAACGCCAGGCACGGTCCGAGACATCTACGGGAATGAAAGGAGGTATCTGTATACACTGTTTTACAAGTCATTCTATTATGATGAAGTGTCAAAGACTGCCCAGCTCTCTTTGTCTCTCACACACAGACACACCTGTCTCCTATGACATCTGGATGAGCAGCACTGGACTCTTGGCCACCCTGAGTCCTCAGGTGGAGTTGGCGGACCATCCGATATAGCTCCACCTGCACACAAAGTAATATCCTTTTGAAAGATGTTTGTGATTTTTTTTTTTTTAGACCATGGGTTTCCCCACACCAGTGTGTAAATGTCCAACTAAAAATCTACAGATGACTAAACAATCAGGGTTCTTTGAAAACTATTTCTATAGCACTTATCTATGAGATTACTGATCTCATTAAGGATTACTGATTCCTTAAATTTTCCATGACTTTTCTGGCCTGAGCATCTGCATGATATAGAAATGTTCCTCCTAAATAGTCTGTTTCTACAGCAGCTATACAAAAGACTACAAATAGAGGAAAACACAAATATTCTCTGACTTTCCCTCTCTTGAGTGCACCTCTTTTGACTTGTGGGATATTTCCTGAATGATCCTGCCATGGTTTATGTGGGTACCTTGTCTTTGCTGTGGTAGGGCCTGATGTTGTAGAGACGAGAGGTAGGGAAGAGAGGAGGAGGGTGGGTGAAAAGTTCACTGCTGCTGCCTATTGGGAGAAGCATCTACACACCACATGAACAAACACGCACATGCCAGAAAGTTTTAGATACTGTACTAGACAGAGGCAGGTCATATATTATTAAGAATTTAGGAGCACCAGCATGCACCCACAAAAAAAAAAAAAAATCCATTGATAAAGATCATTTCAAGTAAACCGACACGCTACCTGCACCTCCCCAGACACGCCCCCTTTGAACACCCAGGGCTCTGATTCCACTCCCAGTAGGTCTGCTCCTGTGGTCTTTCCACACCCTACCACAGATAAGAGTCACATGTCACTGATGACATGATAAGGGTAGGGCCCATCAAATGCCAGCAGAGTTGTCAGCGCAGATGGAGAATGATTGCACAGCTTTAAATATTTATGCCAGCATTAAAGTTCAGTGGTTTACACCATTAGACCGCCTCCAGAGATGTTGACTGAAATCAACCTTTTTAAGTTTTTATGCTGGTGTCATAAATAATTGAAGCATAACTGGTGAATCAGTCCTCACTGCTCCATTACCAGCTGACCTTGTGCTGAGCAGTCATGAGTGAATCTTGTACCTGTCGTTAGTTACTTCTGGCACAGACAGGGAGATAAAACGATTAAAGGTCACGTCTACTCACAGTGGAAGCAGTTCCTCCAGGAGCCGAGGGTGGAGCTGTCACTTAACACATGTCCTTCTGAGAGAGGTAGATGAGTGAGTGGGGTGGAGAACAAGAAAGTGTTATTAAAATGAGACAACACCACCCCACTAATGTACAGGACCTTTTCGATCACCCCCTGTCCTCCCTCTTCAAACACAAGTACCTCATTGGTAACATTGTGTCCCAAATTATGCGATATTGTATGGAAAAAAAAACACCATGCTATACTATATTATACTATACTATATGATACTGTACTCTTCTATGCTATGCTACGCCATGGTGGGCAGTTTATAAACTGTCGTAAAGCAGTATGGTTTACCGCACTGTACTGCACTCTACACTATGCAGGTAGTATAACTATATAGTATAATATATAGTAACGTGCTTCAGTACACAGTAGCGCATTACAGGAAAACAAGTTCTGTTCCTGTATGTTTCCTGCTTCCATCTCTGTGTCCTTACCCAGCCAGCATATGAAAGCCTTTGCCACCAGAGCTGTGTTCCTCAGGTCCCACACATAAGGGTAAAGGTCGTAGAGCACAGCCCTGTTGGCCCCGCCCACAACACTGCAGTGGAGCTGTGCTATGTCTTCACACAGAGACATGAACCTGGAGGACCGGCCACGCCACTCATCAATCTGAGGACATAAGTAAGTACACTTGGTCATGTTGTTCTTTGTCATCAGACATGCACAGCACAATTCACACTTAATCAACAAAAACCCAACACAAAGTCCTCACTGACCTTCAGAGGCGGCGGCTTCTTGCTGTTAGCGCTGACCAGGTGGCAGTTTGTCTTCAGCCAGGTGAGATCCTGCAGCAGTTTCTCAGCGGACGGGCCATGCTCGTGGGGGAGGTAATAAAGACCAACCAACAGCCGCACCTGTGACTCACTCAGCAGGCCCTTCCCACCGCAGAGCCCCCGACCCAGGGCCTTCTGTCCACGGCATCCACCGGGCGCTGCAGGCCTGGATCCTGGAGTTGGCTGATGGGGTTGGCCTGGCTGGTTTGACCTCTTTTTCTCCTCCTCTTGTACTTCCGTCTCGCCCTTGACCTTAGTGGGTGAGGAGGGAGGGGAACTGGAATTCAGGGGGAAGACTGGGAGTTTGGCCACAGTTTTTGATCCTCTGAAGGCTGATGGGCGGTCGGGTCTGTCAGGAGTTTTGCAGCGAGATGTTGGGACGGAGGCTCGCTGGTCTGCCCTTGTGCTCTGCCGACCTAGAATGATAATAATGAAGAAAAAAACCTCACAGGTTAACATTCTTGTTGGCTTAGTTGGGCAGTCTCTAAAAATATAGCCTGTCAGGTTTAATTAATTTATTGGTCCACTTGAAAAGTAAAGCACACACAGGTAGTTTTTACCTGCTTGTAGAGGTTGGTTGAGTTCTTCCATCCAGTCATGCAATGCAGCAGACAAAGCTCTATCAGGACAGTACTCCTCATCTAGAGCACACATAAGACTGTATTATAGTATCTGTGAGGAAACTCTACTAATTTATATTCAGAGCATCTCGCAGACATACAGAAATTCAGCCTCAAATAATTTTGCATAATCAGTCGGTAATGCTCACTGGCTCACACTGGCATCATATATAGGCAAAATATTATAGGACTGCACCGCAGCCTCCCATGTAATCATTAAACTTCCTCTTCCGTTTCCATCCACATTACGAGCCTCAGCCTGCCCTTCATCTTTTTTTCCCCTCATCTCTTCCCTTTAAGCCTATTCACCCTCCAGCCCTTCGCCTGCTTTCTCCTCCACAGAGGGACCTTGTTCTCTTCTCACTTCTTCCTTCATCACACCACACAATTGTTCCCCCCCCCCTCCATCCCCCACCACCTCCCACCACCTCCCTCCACCCAGTCTTCAGAACATCACACGCTGCAGTGCTTCTCTATTCTTACAATTCTTTGTCCAATTCCCTTGTTCCCTCTTTCTCTCTCTGGCTGTGTGTTCATGTACATCACAATGAATGAAATACAATGAATGAAATGCACTGAATATAAACCGAATCCCAAATTAGGGTGATGTAAAGGGTAATACAGCTCGACTGTTACAGAAATTCTTACAGTAATTTAAACTACAAAACTTCAGGGATATATACACTGTGAATCAGAATGGTGAAATAAATCGGACCTAAAGACACAATTAAAAAAAATAATAATTTTGCACTGAAAATAGTTGATTGGTGAAATTTTGTAGGTCAGTATGAGGAAAATATTGGTGCTGTGTGTGAAAGCTTACTGAGTAACTTTTCTATGGCAACAGATGGATCTTGAATACCTTTTGTTAAGTAATATCAGACTGAATTTCTACTTGGTGGTCAAAATGATGCTCATTGCTAAGCAACACTGGCTTATTGAACATTTCTCCAGGAAGCACTGGGATGAGCTGTACATGAACGGGGTCTGGCAGAGACAATATTATTTTATTAACTTGGGACATCTCCGGTCTCATCACTGCTACTTCCTCCACTCCATCTGCCATCCCTCCGCTGGTCCCCTCACCTTTCGTTTCCTCTTTTCCAGCTCTGTACCAGCTTCCCAGCGTGTGCAGCGGGATGTAGTTGGCTTCAAATTCGCAGTTGGGGTTGAGCAGCAGGCCCCTCAGCTGGCGCCTCAGCTGAGGCTCTCGACCCTTGAAAGGTCCCAAAAAGAGACGCCTGGAGTCGTAGTCGTTGGCGTGCAGGTTGTCCCAGATGAGCGGTGGGCGCTGGAGGACAGACTCCACCTCAGCCAAGCAGTCTACGGACAGTTTCCTGGAAATGACCTTAGTGCCTGTGAGACAGAGTGAAGGGAAGACAGCAAGTGAAAGCACGAAGGTCTGAAAAACAAACTTCACATCCAAATCTGAGGGAGGCTAAAATGACGAAGCTGTTCTTATCTAAGAATTTGATCAAATCAAAACCGAGCTAACCATCAAAATATGAAATTCAAGAAATCTGGTAACCATCAGGTACTTATGCTTTGAGAGTCTGCTGTAGCATAACCAAATGAACTGCTGTGGGGGAAAATATTTTTCTATCTCCCGTACAATGTCTCTACGTTTTTATGTGTTTTGCTCATTTTGCTCATTATATGTACAGCTCTATGGTGCATGCTTTGGGATATTAGACTATAATAATCTCTGACTTGATTTAGGTAGTGCTTTGACTATCCTGTAATATTCATGTAATACTATAAATAATGTTTATATATATATATATAGGTACATTTATGAAGGTTGTGGTGCATGGTGTGACATTCCAATGAATTTTAAATATAATTTAAATGTAGCCACTACAGAATAGCCTCTGAGGTGGAAGAGTAAAACTTCAAGAAATGAACTGAAAGAGAAGGCGATAAAGTGTGTGTGTTTTACTGTACTTCCATATGCGTGTGGGTGGATGTGAACCTATATCATTTTCTGGTTTGTGGGGGAGGTTGTGTGGAATTTGTGCCTACACTAATTTGCATGTGTGCAGGCTGAGCTGTGTTTCGCGTGCGTGTGTGCGCATGTGTGTGTGTGTAAAATTGCAGGTCAACTAATCGGGCTAAAAAACCAACAACTAGAAGTTGCAGTTTGTGTTTCTGGTTAATAGCTGCAGGAATACAGCCACATTATAGTTATTATATGTCTCACCTGTCCATATTACTGTTATATTAGGCAGCAGGTCCTCTCCAATAGTTTGCAGGTAGGGAGACTTGGATACACTGGGAGAACACAGAGAACCACAGTACTCTGCGGGGAGAGAGAAAGACGGATGATGTGTCATGAAGATGCAGTAAAACTGTCACATTCTTTTGAAGTCCTGACTCTGAGTTCTCCACCTCCGATCCTACCTGTAGGGCAGAAGAGGAAGACGGGCGGTTCCCCCAAGAACCGATAAATGTCATTGGTTACTGTGACCTGAGCATGGGCGAAGGAGGCGAAGGCCTCGCTGTCGGCCTGACACATGGAGTGATCGATGTCATCAAACAGAATGGCAAATGCCTGGCAACCCAGGTCAGATACCTGGAGAGAGTGATGAGGTTCTGTGTGAGTGATTTTAAAGGAACAAACCAGTTGCATTTCTGTAGTATTTTACCGTGTGTAAAGTACTTGTCTCAGCTTGCGTTTGAGCAGCGTCAAGTCACAGGAAGAAGAGAAGACAATGTCCTGGCCAGGAGAGAGCGCGTAAACAAACCTCAGGCCTCTCGACTGGGCCTCTACGATGAGAGTACGCAACTGACCTGGGATGAAGAGGAGAGAGATCTTAAACATAACATTTAAAATGGGACAAAATGAGAAATAATTACCAAAATTATAATTTAATTCAAGAGAAAATGATGGATGTATGAGGTGCTGTGATGCAGTAGACTGAGATATATAGTCAATACAGTGCTTATATGTGAACACAACTTTTGAACACTGATTAGTGTATTTTATTAGATCCTTATTCATGTAACAAACATACACTCTAAATCAGGGTTATATTATATAGTGCTACCACCATTTCTCTCTTCATGTATCTCTGAGGAAATTCCGCTTGTCTCAGTATCTGTATGGTACATTATAATAAAAGATATTTTTTCCAGAAATGTAAAAAAGTCAATCTCATACTTATGACAGGAGACAGAATATCTTATTGAACTTCAGCCTCATTTACCTGTGCTTCACTAAATCTGCTTTAGGTGATTCAAAATGGATTTTTATTGCTTTGTAGGAAAACTTGGATGCACATATGAGTGAATAAATGGCGGGACATGAGAGACCGACAGATGGAGAAATGGGAAGTCCGTACCCTCCTCTTGAGGAGAATATACTTCCCTCCACAACAGTCTATGCTTCAGGTCGTCTTTTGGACCGTACAGGTAGGTGTTCAGCCCCCAATGCTGCATCCTGGTGGAGACAAAAAAAGGAGAGAGAGGAAACGGAGTTAAACAAAGTGCAGGTTTGAGTGTTTGGTTTGAAAAATAGGCTGTATAGGAAGGAAAACTGCTGAATGCTCACTTTTAGGTAGGTAGGTATATACTTTATTAATCCCCGAGGGGAAATTTTTTAACATAATTTCTGAAATCCAACCATATAATGGTTCAAAAAGACCATTTTTAATCATCATAATTCTTTTTTGTTTCCTCCTTACAGTTGATATTTTACAATCCCACATTTCTGTTTTACAGATTTTGTATAGAATTTGATTTTATACCTCATATTCTGGTCAAATTCAGGAATTCTGCATTATTTAATATGAATATTGAAATTAATATAATCTGTTACTTTGTATATTCATGCTCTAAACTTAATTAATCTGTTCCCTGGGGGGAGAGAGAAATTAGAAGCTGAAAGTGAGGCGAGGACAGATGAAGGGAAAAAAATTAAAAACAACAAGCTGCAAGAAAATAGATCCACTGTATTGATCGAGAGGCTTCAGTTACAGGAAATTACCTGCTGAATTATAAATAGAGCATAGTAATAGGAGTGAAACAATATCTGCATCAGCATGCATTCACACACACACACACACACACACACACACACACACACATATATATATACACATGAATATTGCTGTCTCTCTCTGGACACGGACCAGCTTTTCTCTTTCTTGTCATTTGTTGGTGGGCAGTGTTTCTCTCTCTCTTTGCTTCACTTCACTTCCTGGACAGATGGTACGCAAGTCGCCTCCACAAAGCTACAACCTACCTCCCTCAAAAACACAATCACACACACGCACACACGCGCACACACACACACACACACACACACACACACACACACACACTTTACTGTCGACACATCCACAGCTCTTCTCTGCCAATCTTATGCAACTCTCGGCGTATGAATTTTTCCTGCACCCCACACTAGAGCCTAAAAAAGCCTGTCTATAAATAAACCTGGTGTCCACACACTCAGCTGCTGCCACACTCACAAAGTTTTGGAAGTAAAATCAATTCCCATTGTCTCTTCATAAAGCAGTGATTGCCTGTTTGGCAGTGTTCTTTGCCAGTTTGCTCCACATGTACAAACTAAACTCCTCCTCAAGCACCTGCAAATCAAAACAAGTTTCTGGACACATTTTTGTGACTTAATCCAAGCTGCTTATTATGTTTTTATATTACAAATCTCGCATAGTTGTTCGAGCATGAATATAAACAAAACTTACAGTGCATCTGGAAAGTATTCACAGCGCTTCACGTTTTACACATTTTGTTATGTTACAGCCTTATTCCAAAATGGATTAAATTCATTTTTTTCCTCAAAATTCTACACGCAATATCCCATAATGACAGTGAAAATAGTTTGTTTAAAATTTTTGTAAATCTATTAAAATCTATTAAAAATAAAGAACTTAAATATAACAGGTACATTCACAGCCTTTGCTCAATCCTTTGTTGAAGCACCTTTGGCAGAAATTACAGCCTCAAATCTTTTTGAGTGTGATGCTATAAGCTTGGCACCTATTCTTGGGCAGTTTCTCCCCTTCTTCTTTGCAGGACCTCTCAAGCTCCATCAGGTTGGATGGTGAACGTTGGTGGACAGCCATTTTCAGATCTCTCCAGAGATGTTCAATCGGGTTCAAGTCTGGGCTCTGCCTGGGCCTCTCAAGGACTTTCACAGAGTTGTCCTGAAGACACTCCTTTGTTATCTTGGCTGTGTGCCCCAGTCTGAGGTCCAGAGCGCTCTGGAGAAGGTTTTCATCAAGGATGTCCTGTACATTGCTGCATTCATCTTTCCCTCCAAGTCTCCCATGAAAAACATCCCCACAGCATGATGCTGCCACCACCATGCTTCACTGTAGAGAGGTATTGGCCAGCGGTGCCTGGTTTCCTCCAGACATGATGCGTGGCATTCAGGCCAAAGAGTTCAATCTTTGTTTCATCAGACCAGAGAATTTAGTTTCTCATGGTCTGACAGTCCTTCAGGTGCCTTTTGGTAAACTCCAGATGAGCTGTCATGTGCCTTTTACTGAGGATTGTCTGGCCACTCTACCATACAGGCCTGCTTGGTGGAGTGCTGCAGAGATGGTTGTCCTTCTGGAAGGTTCTCCTCTCTTCACAGAGCAACGTTGGAGCTCTGTCAGAGTGACCATCGGGTTCTTGGTCACCTCCCTGACTAAGGCCCTTCTCCCCTGATTGCTCAGTTTGACCGGGCGGCCGACTCTATGAAGAGTCCTGGTGGTTCCAAACTTCTTCCATTTACAGATGATGGAGGCCACTGTGCTCATTGGGACCTTCAATGCTGCAGAAATCTTTCTGTACCCTCCCCCAGATCTGTGCCTCGATACAATCCTGTCTCGGAGGTCTACAGACAATTCTTTGGACTTCATGGCTTGGTTTGTGCTCTGACATGCACTGTCAACTGGTGGGACCTTATATAGACGGTGTGTGTCTTTCCAAATCATGTCCAATCAATTGAATTCACCACAGGTGGACTCCAATCAAGTTGTAGAAACATCTCAAGGATGATCAGTGGAAACAGGATGCACCTGAGCTCAATTTTGAGTGTAATGGTAAAGGCTGTGAATACTTATGTACATGTGATTTTTTTTTTTCATTTTTGATTTTGAATAGATTTGCAAAAATTTCAAAAAAATGTATTTCACATTGTCATTATGGGGTATTGTGTGTAGAATTTTGAGGGGAAAAAATGAATTTAATCCATTTTGGAATAAGGTTGTAATAAACAAAATGTGGAAAAAGTGAAGCGCTGTGAATACTTTCCAGATGCACTATGTGCCATAATGATTTGGATGCATATGTTTTGCATATATTTAAGAGCGGTGGAAAGCAGAGCAGAGGGACTCGCTCTCTCTGGGGACGCATCCGGCTGTGACTATTGGCTGTCGAACTACAAAACTGTGTCGCAGCTCCCAAAAGGGATTTATGTTGTTCCATTTATATGTAAGATCAATGTGTTAATTGGTTCCCTTCCAACTAGGAGGTATACACGAGGGGTGATATGGACGCACATGAAAAGGGAATGCCACATCCTTCATTAGTGCATCTATTAATATTTGACACTGTTGTGCCTTGACTGTTGTGTTCACATTACATTAATGGACTGAAAATTGTTTGAATGATGCTTTTCACGTTTTTTCTGTGCTGAAGATGAACTATTAGTATTCTGTCATAGAAATCAGTATGCACTGATTCATGCTATTTATGAGCTGATGAAAGTGTTAATGAAAACTGTTGTGACAGATAAGAAGCTGCCTTTCAGTCAAGATTCAAATACACTTGAATTCTGATCGTGCTGCCTTTATATTACATCTGATTTGGAGCACCCTCATTGTGTAGATTAGCTTGAATGTTATTTTTATTTTTTTCTGGTTTAAATGGCTTTTTTTTTTTTTTTTTTTTTTACCCAGCTTCATGTTGTTGTGATGCCTCGCTTTCGTCTGCCTAAAACAGCCTGCTGTTGCACTAAACTGGTATCGCTCCTCGCGCTGTGGCCAACAGCTAAAGAGTGTGGTTGTGCTGAGCAGCTCCCTGGTGTTCATGGAAAAAAGGTGTTGCTAAATAAAGAGCTTTAGGCTCAGCGAAACATGCTTAAATGTTGATAAATTATCTGTAACTAGGAGGGTTTTTTTTCCTCATTCATTCATTCTATATTACAAATCGTGGAGATTTAGTATTGCAGAGGCATACATTTTTTTTTGGCAAGCCTTTAAACTCGAAACATATCACTATGGAGGAAACACTGAATATTTGTGTGCACAAAATTTCCCCGCAATCTATTGAGGCGTTTCAGAGGCAGACGTGTTGCCAGCATGACTGAAAACAGTGTCTCTGGGACCATGGTCCACATCCCACCTCTGACCCTCTTTCTCTGTCTTCCCTCTCTGACAAAATACACTGTCTGCCCCGCCTGACGGCCACGGCTAAGCCTCTGGACTGAGGATGAGTCTGCCCTTTGCTGTGGAGTCATTCTGCGTCAGTGATTTCTCTCATCTCTGCCTGGCACTGAAATAAAGGCGTGCAGCTGATTTTAGCACCGAGGCATCAGGTCAGTAGCTCCCGAGCTCACTCTGTTCATGTGGAGAGGAAGAACAACACAAAAACACCCCCTCTGACCAGGTTCACAAGACTCCTATGCATGGACACCTGCGCTCACAGACTGGAACAGCACATGCAGGCTTGCAGACAGGTTGTTTGGAGAGTGGTGGCAGACGTACCATTGGAAGAGAACTTTCCTCTGATCCATAGACCACGGCCTCCCATAGAAACCTAGAGACGAACAATAAAAACAAAATGAGTGCATACTGTACATGTCCCATTACTAATGCAGAGGTTAAAGCTATTATTACACACTTTCATGATAAGAGACTCCTAATAAACTACTTTAGTTCTGATTAGATCTACAGTCACACATAGGAGATCTGCTTCTATAATTTCTCTGTTTAATATTTTCTAACAGTTTACGAAAATCATTTCTGCATATCAAATTTCTTTTTTATTGACCAAATATGATAGTAAATTTGCTCTAAAACTGACTTTCATTAGACATTTGCTGCAGTGTGATTTTATATTCTTGTTGGCTTAAAAAGCACAATGGGAGCGACGTCTATGTGCTTTTGTTTTTTGCAACTCAATCCTTTGTGACTTTATATGAAACATATCATTCATGACTGCCTGTTTTTTTTTTTTATTTCAATACTCTGCAGCATTTATTCACACACTGAACAATCATCAGCTACCGGACTCTATCAGCTGGCAGCTCCACTGCTGTATGTGCAGCCTCACAAAGCTCTACAAGATCTTGTGGTGCTCACTTGGTCACATCCCCACTGTGTTTGGCAGAGGCATAATTCATCTCCCGCTACACTCTCCATCATATTTTCTATTCTTAGAAATGGGAGCGTCTCCAGTGTCCCTCTCCCTCCTTTGCGTTTTTGAATAAGTCTGCAATATGTGTGTGTGTGTGTGTGTATACAATAAGTGGGTCAGAGTGAGAATTAAATCAGATAAACTTACAATCCAAACTGCTTTCTGCTGCACATCTTTGGGGAATGTGTTTATTTTGGTGTGTAGGAAATGTCTATCTGTGTGTGTGTGTCCTGTGGCGTGCTCCCCACCAAGCCAACCCAATTACTACCTCTGCTGGATGCCACCACGAGGTTTGAGAAATACTCAGGTTGGAGGAGGCATACAAATTAGTTTTAAGGTGTGTGTGCGTGCGTTTATAAATATATAGACCTATAAAGCTGAGTAGGCAGACAAACCAAAAAGTGCTGAAACAAATAAGTAACTGACAGAAACTTTATCTCTCTTTTATACCTGTGATTTATATATTTTGGGGTTTTGGACTGATGTTCGGATTAAACAAAATATTTAAAGACACCCCTCTGACCAAGTTGAGACATCCAATTTTTATATTAAAGGATATTTCTTAGACTCAATGTTTAGATGCATAATAAAATAGAAAATATCAATCTTAAAATGTCAGAAAATGGTAAAAAAGAATGTTGATCAGTGTTTCTTAGAGATAAAAATGCAGCCTAAAATGGCTTCTTTTGTCCTGACCAACAGTTCAAGACCACTTTTTTTTTCTTTTCTATTTGTTATCATGAAGGACTAAAGGAACCAGAAAATATTCACATTTAAGAACCTGGAATCAGATAATTAAAAAATAAATTAATCCAAAGATGACTCAAAAATGATCAATTGATTATCAGAAAAGTTAGTAATTAAGTTTCTGTTGATCAAATAATTGATTAATTGACTAGTTGCAGCTCTAGACTGCACGAATGAAAAGAAAACAAATTGTAGCTTTACATACATTTTGTGCAAACATCTGAAACCAGAAATAGAGTAAGTTAACGATACCACTGTTGGTTTGTAAACACTGATGAGAACAAATCTGGATTTTTTTTTTTGTATTATCCTCATCATCAATAAGATATTATTATTATTGTTGTTGTGTGGTAAAAAAAAACAAAAAAAACATTAGAAAATATTAGATTCCATTCACCTGGGAAACAAAAGCTTTGTTTTATTTTGAAAGCCGAAACTCGCAGCATATAATCAGAAAGAAACATGGGACAACTTAGTTTTATTGCATCCTTCCACAATAGTATTATCCACTTCATTACACACTCGTATACAGTAGGATGCTTTCTTCATATTTTGTGTGTGTGTGTGTGTGTGTGTGTGTGTGTGTGTGTGTGTGTGTGTGTGGCTGTAAGTTGAGATAACTGCAGAAGGGACAGGTGTTGTTCTTCTCTCTTTTCTGCTGTAATTGTTCTGTGTGCTGTTTTGTGATAGTCACAACCTGTAGCATCATTAACATTATTACAATCGGTGATGCATTATTCCCATCATCATCATCTCCAAACTCGGGGTGTTTCACTGGCATTATTTTCATTGACATCTTTAAATTGTCCTCTTTGTTGTCTTTTCTTTCACCGTTTCATCATCACAACAACAACCATCATCACCACAGCCTTCTTCTACTGATGCTCAACAGCATCTTCATCATTGTTACTGTCAAACCAACAAACCTCATCACAGTGTCCAGTCATCATTACCATCTTAATGACCATCTTCACCATACGCATCGACTTCATTTGCACCATTATCATCTTCCTCATTCCCAGCAGTCATTATCCAGTTCCCTGGAGCCTTTCAACCAGACGTTACTGGATGCTTTTCACCGCCTGCTCTTTGATCTCCACTTCAAGCCTGACTGATCACCACCACATCACCTCATAAAGACCTTGTCATCCTACCTACGCCAGTCTTCATAAACACATCACCACTCCCACGCCCACCTTACAGTGGCTGACAAAACGATCGGTCGCAAATATAGGTCACACGGTGGCCTGTTCAAAATCGTCCCCTCGAGGTAAGAAAAAAAAAAAAAAAAAAAAAAAAATCACATGATCTGACAGGAGGTCAGTTATGAAGTCGGCCGCTTCTTACCTTCCACCACCCCACAAAGGAACTGCTTCTTCTCCTCCATCCTGTTCTCGGCAGCGCTGCCTCCCCCCGCTTCCAGTCGGCCCCTAAAGAGCGAGGGAAGACGAGATGCTCGCCCCGTCTGTCAGCTCAGATCCCGGGGAAATTCTTCATGCCTCTCCTCGATCTGCCTCCACCTCCTCTCCCCTCCCTCTCCTTCTGTCTACATCGCTGAGGCTCCCGTGCTGCGTTCAGGTGCCCCGCGGAATCTCCTACGTTCAAGCAACAAAGTTGTGATTGCAGACGGAACCACGTGAGTTGTAATAATGAACCCTCATTAGGAAAAACAAACAAACAAACAACACCACCAATAAATGTGACCCTCCCCAGAAGTTGAATTGACAGGTTTTGTTTGAGAAGATAAGCTATAGTGACAGGCAAAATAAAGAAGTTTAGATTTGTTGTCAGATAAATATGTCATAATAAATGTTTAAAGCACTTAGGCTATATAGATAAAGGAAGTGTGTTTTAATCAAAAAGCAAAAACTGAGTGAAATAATAATGCTTAAAATATCTTATCGTGAAGCAGTTGTTTTCTTTTCTCTTTCAGTCGTCATGAGCGGGGAAGGTAACGAGTTTATATTCCTTCAGCATATTCCTTCCTTGAGCAAAGCTAAACGCTTAAACATGAACTGTTGTTGAACATAGTAATTACGTTGTGTTTATATAAAAGTGAGTTATGCTGTTATTGTGTAAATGTACATAAGAGTTCAATTAGTTACCAGCGAACAGCGACGTTCGGCTAGTATAAGTAAAACATGTGTGTTACACTAAAGCAGAAGCCGAGGAAAATACAACACTAAAATGTAGAAACTGAAACCAGGGTTTTGATTTTATTTGATTTGGATTCATATATTAAAAATTAGCTTTGGAGTTAAGACGAGGTGAATATTGTCAATGCATTGAAAAACGGCATCTGTAAGTGAATTTTAAGTTCTACACAGCATTTCAAACAAATGCTCACTTTGAATCCAAAAGTGCCTTAAAGTATATCTATTAAAGTAGTAATCTATTGAAAAACCAACAAGATTTCACTTTTTTTTTTTTTTTTAAACAAACGAACAATCGAACTTTATTGAAAATGCTATCTTTGTATTTCAGTTACAGAATGTGGAATAGTGGTTATGTTCATTTTTTAATGAAAGAAAAACGATTAAAAAAAAGTCCCTTTCCACATAAAATGTATGTATAATAGGAAAGGGTACAGTAGGTTGCTGATTGTGTATAATATTATTTTGCATCAAAATGCTCAAGAAATGCCGACTCTTTAAATTCCTTTGTTTTTCTCTGCTTTTTAATGTAGATTTTTCCCGCAACCATGAAGGCAGCATCTGCCTCCAGTCTGTTTCAGTCTCCGGTCCGCACAGGCGCAATGGCCTCTTGTAAGTAAGGCGGACAAGGTGTGTGTGTGTGTGTGTGTGTGTGTGTGTGTGTGTGTGTGTGTGTGTGTGTGTGTGTGTGTGTGTGTGTGTGTGTGTGTGTGTTGATTTGTAAGAGAATTGAGTGTGTGAGTGGAGTCATTATCTGTTCTCTGAATGCTTGAACAATGCACTGTGAAAAGTCTTTTTTCAGGAGACAGTTCTGAAAACGTGTCAGGAGTTATAGGCATTTCTAGTGTTAGAGTCTGTTTTTAAAATATGTTAAAGTATTTTTTTTACATTTCCTACAGCATCATTTTTGACAAATAGGGTGCTGTATAAATCGGACTCTGAGCACCCCTTGCTGGAGATCAATTTAATTACACCGGTACCACATTTGTGGGAAAACTGATAGTCGGTCAAGTTCATTTCTTGACTTAATCCCAACTAGCTCTGACATAATGCAAAAGAAGGCAACAATAACCTCACGAGAGCACGGCAGCTAGACTGTAGACATGACATGATGGGCAAATACTTGGCTCTCACCTGATCTGATTGATTTAGCTCTTAACTCCAGCTTTAGATTTTTTTTAATTAGCGGGATTTTAATTGTATATTTCGGCAGGTTTATTGTGTTTACAGAATATATTGTGTGGTTGATGGCGGGTTTTATTAACCTAAATTTATCACTGCACCCTGCTGCTGCTGCCGGCTCTTATCCAGGCAACATTCATCTCAAATGAACCTACGGACATACTGTATTCACACATGTGCTCAATCGGACATTACACAGACTTTGTCTGAGGGAGCTGGCTGGAGTCAAGTCGGTTTAATGTTTGGTACAATGGATTTGGATATTTGTTCTCACATACAGCTCCTCTGGGTAATGTCTAAATAAGTTCTGGGCTGCAGTGAATGTGTGAAAACTTTAGAAGAGTGACACTGATAGAAGCAGTGGTGCTGAAAATATGGAAATAGTGTATTCCACACACCAAGGTTAAAAACAATAATCAAAATTTAAAATCAGGACATCACTAGAAAACCATAGAATGACCGCAGCGATCTGGCAGGAATATAACATGAGACAAGATCACTGATGTAGGGAGAGGCAAGAATATTTAAAGCTTTATCAACAAGTAAAAGACCTTTAAAGTCAATTCTAAAACATATGGGCAGCCAATGCAGTGCTTTGAGTAGTGGGGTAATGTGATCGCTTTATTTTGTTTTTGTTAAAACTCCGGCTGCGGCGTTCTGAACAAGCTGTAATTTCCTTAAAGATAGCGTGATTTAAATAGGTTGGGTTTCCCTGAATGTGCATGTGTTTTACTTCCTGATTCCTGCGCCAAGTTTTTGTCAGGGGAGGGTATGTGCTTTTCTGTCCTGATTACGAACTACACCCATCCTTAAGAACTCTCAACAGTGGCAGCAGGTGAGTAATAAGCATTTAATAAGTCCTCAGCTGCTTAGTGTTTAGCAGCACACAAGAACTGATACTGAGGGGTATTTGAAGTGCTGCATTTTATTGTAGGAAGAGCTTAAAGAAATAGTGGTAAGTAAATAACTATATTTTATCAGGAAATGTTTTGGGTATGTGTATGCTGGCCATATCCACATGTTTAATAGGATGTATAATATAATAATAATAGGACTAATATCTTTTAATGGATTAATTAACACTATGCATCTTGTTAAAGGTGTAACTCATGGATCACGGGCATATCGTTCTCGTGCTCACAGGTTTGTGCCTCTTGTTCGATTGTTGTGGCTTTTTTAAAAATATTTATTTATTTATTTATTTTTTTTTTAAAGCAGTTACAACTTAAGTGGGACTTCACTGAGTGCTTCATACATAGCTGTATCTCTGCGTAGGAGGGACCTGAGACCAAGAGTTGACTTGAAAAGGACAACAATTGTTTATCAATTGTTTTCTGTAGAATAGCTGGATTCTTGATCATAGTCATAAATGAATATTTTCGGACATGGACAAAGAAATTCATTGAATACATAATACAATGACGAGCCAGAACCTATTCTGAGGACTGTCTCACATATATCTACACATTTACACACCTGTTTCATTTTAAAAGGGGTTTTGTGAGGAAAATACACTTTTATTCTCACAGGAGATAAATAAATTCATAGTTCATGTTTTCAGTTTGACCTGGCAGTTGAACTGGTTATTTTGCTGTTGCTGTCAATAATGAACACTAAACGTGGGTTTTCTGAGACAAGCTAAAATTTGATGTAGCAAAACCTGCTGTTGAAAATCATGAAGGTATTTAATGACTAAACCCAGCAATGCTGTTTGGATTCGGTTCAGTGGAGCATTCACCTTTTCCACGCCGTGGTAGTCAATAAAACGGTTGAAATGGTGGGTGGAGGGAATATTTTCTCACTGTGTGTCAATATTACACTGTGAATATACAAGAAACATAGACAGGTACACATGAATATGAGGATATGAACTACATGCAAATATAAAAGCACCTCACAAAGTGCTGTTTTCTGTTCTTGTCAAACTGCTTCCTGGTATAAATTAGATGACAAAAATCTAATCAATGAGGAAGAAGTTTTACAAAACCCCACAGTATTGTTCCTCAACCCATCTGATTCACACTGTGTCTCTGTTATTCATTGTAAAATATGACAAAGTCTACATACCTCAAATAAAAGTGAGTACAACTAAAACTGAGAATGCTTTGTTTTAGGAGCACTGGTCAGTGTTGCCTTTGCCCAGACTCGTCAGTACAACTTTGTGAACTACCCACTGAACTGGACTGAAGCTCAGAGTGTCTGCAGAAATGTGTTCACTGACCTGGCCACCATAGAAAACACAGCTGACGTTGATGCCGTTAGAGCTACCACATCCAACTACACAGGTAAGCTCATAATATTAGAATTATATACATAACATATATATGCCTGTGCTGTAACGATTTATTTAAACATACATCCACAACAACTCTGCAACATCCACGTTTTCCATAAACTTATTATGAATACAGAAAACTCGAATAATGTGGTTTGTGAAAGAACAACAAAGAATCACATTTCGGGTGAATTAGCATTTAAAAACACGTTTGATTGCGGCTGTTTCATATAATGAATATCTTTTTGAACAGGCAAGGCTTGGATTGGTCTCTATGATGACTTGATAAATAGTTGGAGATGGTCCCTAGATAACAGCAGCTTCTATGGAGAAGGAGAGACAGCGTATAGAAACTGGGGTATTGGTCAGCCCAGTAATATCGGAGGACAACATTACTGTGTTGAACTTTTGGGTGAGACTATCTTTAATGGCAGTTGGAGTGACATCACATGTAACAGTGAGCGAGAGTTCATCTGCTACAATGGTGAGTAAAAGGCTAAACAGGCATAATAACAAATCTACTTTTATCTAGAAGTCCATCCTGGCGCTGTTTATTACTTCTTCTCATCCATATTTTTCCAGGTACACTGAATGGCACATCATCCTTTGTTAAGGTGGAAATGTTTTTGAATTGGACTGCAGCTCAGACCTTCTGCAGGGAGAACTATGTCGATCTAGCCAGGTACAGTATACAACAATGACGACTCCATCACACAATGCACTACTGAACCAGCTGCAAACAGTTTTATGTGTTTTGTTTATTGAATCAGGCGTGGTTTATTTTGTCCTTTTTTTATATTTCCTGTCTCAACTTGATATTGTTTTTTAAATTTCTTAAGTTGTTCTTTTTTTTTTAGCTCTGATTTTTTATTAATATTTTAACATTAAAAGCTGCAATATATCAAATCATTTTTATGATTTAATTTTTCGGGCATTTTACCATCTTGGATTGTGTACAATATGGAGATTCTGGAAAGTGAAGTGAGAGAGGGATGGGAAATGACATGCTGCAGTTTGAAAAAACACTTTCTGTCCTCACAGCGAGGAGACCCCCTGCAGTCTGTCACCAAACAAACTTCAATTTCAAATGCTGTTTCCAAATATGAAACAACTCCAGATGATAATCCACTGTCTCAATTTTTACCCCATTTGTTTTTTTAATCAAACAGTATATCCCATTATTTGGGATATGGCGTACTGTATACTAGGGCTTTATGGTTGAAGTCAATACCATAACATTAATAGGGGTTTTCTTTATCTAAATAACTACATGGTGTAAATATGTACAAAATCCTGTAGAATAATCAAACCAAACCTTCATTTTTCTGGTTTAATTTTACTTTGCAGTTTGCTTTGATTTGTTCATTTTGGCAGGAAAATCTACAATGATAATGTGATATGATTAGGTTTTCATAAGATAACAACATTTAAAATACAGCATTTTCATCCTACATACAAATATAAAAGCAAATATTTGTAGTTAATTTATTATATGTACTTTTCCTGTGTACACCAGTAGAAATTGGTCAAAAATATATGAAAAATAGGACAATCGAGAGTCCAAATTGTGTATAAGCCTGATGTAAGATTGGTTGACTGTTGTTACTAAATTCTTAAATAGCCACATATGGCACTATATTGTATGTTAAAACACTCAAATGGGACACTGAAATATGCTGTGTACTTTTTTGTGGCTGTTTTTTTTACTTCTTCAGTTAACCTTGATTTTTATATGTTATTCTTCCCCACACAGTATACGCAGTCAGACAGAAAATGATATCATCGCAAACCTAGCAGGTCAGAGCTTTGTCTGGATCGGTCTGCACCGCGAAAAAGTCTGGTCTGATGGGAGCAACTCTCTGTTTCGACACTGGGCCAATGAACAACCCGATTCTGGCCAGGAGCAGTGTGTCGCTACATCATTCAATGACTCAGGACAATGGTCGGATGAAAAATGCTCCCTCAGTTTCCCTTTCATCTGTTTCACTACAAGTAATGTATCTAACTACTCCTCTCGTGTCCTTCATTGGGGTTAATCTTTGCTTTTAGACGGTTTTACAATCTATGTTAATAAATACTCATTCCAAACTAACTCTGGAATTTCTCTTTCGAGGTCAAATTCACAGTGAAAAAAAGTGTTAAAAGTTTAGATGTTGGAATTTGTACATACAGATGAGTCTGTTAAAAATACAATAAAAGACAATCATTTTCTGTATCTGTACCATTCTTCTGCACAGCCTACGTGCTGTTCAGAGGGTTGCATATTGTGCAAATCTACCAACCATGTTGTCACCACGATATATTTGGAAAGTTTAATGTTTGCCATTTGTAGAATGGCACAACTTTTTGTGCAGAACGTTGCTGATTTAGAAAAAGAAAAACTAATAAAGGAACGTAAAGTGATTCACAATCTCAAGAACACTAGTTAGAAGAGAAACCAAACTCGTTTAAACTATTAATCAAAACCACACCTTTAGTTAATTTAATGTTTCACGTCAGTAGCGTACAGTCTGACAGATAGATAGATAGATAGATAGATAGATAGATAGATAGATAGATAGATAGATAGATAGATAGATAGATAGATAGATAGATAGATAGATAGATAGATAGATAGATAGATAGATAGATAGATAGATAGATAGATAGATAGATAGGTACTTTATTAATCCCTCAGAGGGAATTTCTTATCTGATCTGAGAAAGCCTGCAGTATATTGAACCTACAGTGCAATAGTACTGTAAATTCATGAACTAATTTAAGAGCGGGGCTGGACTATCAAGGTGATTATGTAAATGAGTCAGGATGTCCACGTCATATATCAAAGTACATTATATATTTTTCTGATTTTATCATCACTGTTTTTGTGAATGCAGGAAGCTTCATATCATCAGGACAAGATGAGACCAGTATCACTCTGCAGTGGAATAAAGTGAACAACAATGTCAGCTTCATTCTCCAGTTTAATGGTTCAGAGACAAACATCAGTGCACCAGATGGAGATGGACCAGTAACTCACACAGTCTCATCTCTCACTGCTGGAACTGAATACACATTCACTCTCTTCTCTGTGTTTGAGAACATCAGAAGCAGTGGTGTCAGCATCTCTGCAGTCACTGGTGAGATCTTCATAATTATCTACTGTAGCATCACAACAAAGCACCATGTGATTTTTAGTATATCAGTATACAATTAACATGGATTTGCTCATCTTCATTCATCTTTTATCAAATTTATTTTTTATACCATACAGTGTGTGCTTTTAAAAACAGCAAAATGATCTAAAGTAAAGCTCCTTTGGAGTCTATTATCTCTTTTGATTATAATAATATCTCTTGTCAAACAAAATGTGATGTTACATAATAAGCAGTTTAATTTAGTAAGAGCATTTTTTATTAAGTTTTGTTGTTCATACTATCAGCATCAGATTTCATCAGGTGACGTAAACAAAAACAAAACAAAATTTTGACAGGTCAAAGGTCAAACTAAAAAATAATTCTTTGTTGTTTTTTGTTAAATGCATTAATTGTCTTTTTCAGCTCCTCAGAATACAGAAAGCTTCATATCATCAGGAAGAGATGAGACCAGTATCACTCTGCAGTGGAATAAAGTGAACAACAATGTCAGCTTCATTCTCCAGTTTAATGGTTCAGAGACAAACATCAATGCACCAGATGGAGATGGACCAGTAACTCACACAGTCTCATCTCTCACTGCTGGAACTGAATACACATTCACTCTCTTCTCTGTGTTTGAGAACATCAGAAGCAGTGGTGTCAGCATCTCTGCAGTCACTGGTGAGATGTTTCTCTTCATCATCATGCACCATAGCAACTCATCAAGCAAATTTGCTTCAGAGTTATCTATTGTGAATTTAACTTAAATTTTCTGACCATAATATATTCTGAATTAATGTCCTTTTTCACTTCATGCACCTTACATCATTTAAAAACACAGTAAGATCATTAAGTTTAAAACTCCTTTGGAGTTTTTAACCATAAGTCAAAAAGGTATCCAGTATTTATGAACAAATATCACATGACTAAAAAAGGACAAAAAATGGGGCAATTTTGATAGGGAGATGAAGCCTGAATCTTTTTCTTGTGGAGTTCCTGTTTAATTCAATTGTTTTTCTCTTATTCTTTTTCTTTTTTTCTTTTTCAGCTCCTCAGAACTCAGACAGCTTCATATCATCAGGAAGAGATGAGACCAGTATCACTCTGCAGTGGAATAAAGTGAACAACAATGTCAGCTTCATTCTCCAGTTTAATGGTTCAGAGACAAACATCAATGCACCAGATGGAGATGGACCAGTAACTCACACAGTCTCATCTCTCACTGCTGGAACTGAATACACATTCACTCTCTTCTCTGTGTTTGAGAACATCAGAAGCAGTGGTGTCATCATCTCTGCAGTCACTGGTGAGATCTTCATAATTATCTACTGTAGCATCACAACAAAGCACCATGTGATTTTTAGTATATCAGTATACAATTAACATGGATTTGCTCATCTTCATTCATCTTTTATCAAATTTATTTTTTATACCATACAGTGTGTGCTTTTAAAAACAGCAAAATGATCTAAAGTAAAACTCCTTTGGAGTCTATTATCGCTTTTGATTATAATAATATCTCTTGTCAAACAGAATGTTATGTTTGTTGGACTTTTTGGGCTCATGCTAGTACTATGCCAATATGTGTTAGCCCCGGTCCTGTGTATTCCTTAATGAGGCAGTAGGAGAGAACTGGCTGGTCTCAAAAGCATTTATTATAAAAGCAACAGAGAATCAGATCTCTAGCTAGGAGCCCAGATTATGTGTCCCTGACAACAACAGAGTGTGTCAGTTCATGAAGTCTGACTGACTGTCTGTCCCTGGCTCCTGTATTATATAATATATTGTATAGGCAGTTCCTCTGGGGTGGTGGCTTCCTTCAATTGGCTCTCTGCCCAGCTTGTTGTCTGCATGCCATCTCCTTGGCTGTGCACCTGGTGTCCTGATGTTGTCAACAGTCACTGCCTGTACATTTGTGATACATGTGCCCCTATCTGGAGTTGTCCCAGAGACAGTGTCATGTGCTGAGGAGATTAGAAAACAACAGTGAAATATCAGACAGTGAATATGCACACCTTACATAATAAGCAGTTTAATTTAGTAATAGCATTTTTTATTAAGTTTTGTTGTTCATACTATCAGCATCAGATTTTATCAGGTGATGTGAAAAAAAAAATTTGACAGGTCAAGGGTCAAACTAACAAAGAATTCTTTCTTTTTTTGGGGTAATACATTTATTGTCTTTTTCTTTTTCAGCTCCTCAGAACACAGACAGCTTCATATCATCAGGAAGAGATGAGACCAGTATCACTCTGCAGTGGAATAAAGTGAACAACAATGTCAGCTTCATTCTCCAGTTTAATGGTTCAGAGACAAACATCAGTGCACCAGATGGAGATGGACCAGTAACTCACACAGTCTCATCTCTCACTGCTGGAACTGAATACACATTCACTCTCTTCTCTGTGTTTGAGAACATCAGAAGCAGTGGTGTCAGCATATCTGCAGTCACTGGTAAGATTTTTCATGTCATGAATGGGTAATTAAACAGGTGTGACAATAGTTGCCATTTACAAAAGCCAGTATAATAGATGATGAATTAAGCATTTGAATGGCTACACAGAAATTATTTTAGGCGCACGAACGAATTATGACCTCCGTGCAAGGCACCAGCAATATAACTAACTAATAAGCAAAATGTTTTAGAAAATGTACCCATCTTTACTTTATAGTGGCGGAAGCTGTGTATAAAATTCCTATTGCTTACCGTAAGCAATTTTTTCTTGTTTTGTTTCAACATTTTTCTGTAGTTTCATGTTACCTTTCCTTGTTCCTTGTTTATATCTGAGCCCAGCTCTCTGTGTTGTGTCAAGTAATATTACTTCAACTGAATAATTTTCAGTTTCAATATCACAAAGAGTCTAAGTTAAATTATAGAGAAGTTCACATCTTGGAATATCAAACAAAATAATAATTTGACTTCTTCTTTTCATGAAAAAAACACCATCCTGCTAACAAACCTTTGCATCCTCCAACAAAAAGGATCTCGTAAGTATCTGCATTTTTTTTTTTACATTCTTTAAAGTGTCCTGAACCTTTTCTTTGAGTCATCAATTACTTATTTGTATTTGATCAACATTTCTCTAATTTCTTTAATTATGTATTATTTGTTCAGGGTTACTTTAGGGTTAGTGTTACTATTTCTAAAATCAGAATAAACAGCTACTTTAACATTTTATGAATGCACAGAAATTAAATCATGGTATATGCTGATGTAAGTAAAGTATTTATGCTTATTTTATATTGAATGTTTTTATGTGAATGGATTATACTCTATATATACATATATCATTTTACATGATCACGTTCATATTTTGTGTAATTTATTGTGCATTTGTTTCAACAGATGATGTTGTTGGATTGATTATGAGATTAAACTCATTTAATCAGCTGTCAGAATCAGAACTGCAGGACATGTTGACAGAGGTGAGACTAATGTGTATTCACTTTTATTTCAGATAAAAAAATTTTTTTGTTCAGTACTAACATACTTTTTTCCTTTTGTGTGTGTACTTGTGTACGTTTTATTTTTTACTCTAGTTCTTTGTAAAATCCGGATTGCAGCCACAGCTTTGGTCCCTGAAGGTTAAGTATGTTAAGCCATGAGACCAATGGAGGAGAATGGATCGAATCCGAAGTTATTAACACTATTTTGAATTAAGTTACTTCAAGACAATTAAACTATTTTCTGTATTGTTCGTGTTGTATTGTGATAATGTGTTTTAATATACATGTACTGTATGATTTTGTCAGTTTGAAATAAAGTGTCTCTGAATTTTGATGTGCCAAATGTGACTTATTGAAATATTTTCCTGTTGCTTCTCAGTCCAATACAATGCTCATACCAATACATAGCACAGCACCACATAATACACATTACAAGTTCAGTAATGCACCTGATCCAGACTTTACTGCTCCTATCCTAGAACAAAAAGAGTCCCAGAAGGAGGGGTAACGGCTAAATTAGGACATTTGTTTCCCAGCCTCGATGCCTTTGCTTCCTCTGAGGTTAAATTTAGCATTTGGGAAAAAGGTAAGGCCAACACAAAATAATAGATGGGTATATTTAAGGATTCAGTTCAATTATTGTAATAATTTCAATGATATTTCTGCTTTTTCTTGTGCAACACAGGTGTTTCTGCCCCTGATGTCGAACACAGGATAGCTCTGGTGCAGTCTCTGCTTGGTGTTGGTGCTGCTGATGTGCGACCAAAGCATCACTGTCACCAAAATCTAGATCTTCCAGTGATGCCTGTTGCTTGGTCTTCAGTGGTTCCTCTCATCACTCGGTCCATGAACGTGTTGGAAAGTAATGCAGATATCATGCAACTTTATCTCAGCAAAACTGCATTGTCTTTTTCTTGCTCTGTGAAGTAAGTACAGAAACTCCTGACGAGAAGGGCAGTCTGTTGTGGGATCACATATGCACAATGTGTGTCCCATAAACTCTTTCTGAAGGCCTTCTCAAAACCCACTAAATTGATGTACCGTTTTCTTTGACAAACTGTGCCCTGCTTCATAATCCTACATAATGTAGGGGAAACGGTGCATTACGGGAATGTGTTATACTAAAAATATTTTCAGGATGATTAATTACACCAGTTAGGAAAGAGGAGGCATGTTAGTGTCTCAGTTTTAATGGCTGTTAAAAAATGTCTTTCAATGTTTGATGTTTGCTCAGAATGAGTGAGATGCTAAGTCATGTGAAACTAAACCATTTTTTTTTTAATGGTAACTGCTAATGGTATCAAAACAGATTTCCTAATTTTCTTTCTTTTGTTCTGAGGTCGTGGCCAAAATACTAAAATAAATGCACTAACAACTTGTTTCTTATTTGTGATGCAGCTGTTTGACTTGTGACTCTCACCTGACAAGGAAAGAGGAAATGGTTCCCTTTCAATCAAACCAGTTTTATTTATCTGTAACCACCCATCAAGAAAAAGATTTTGACTGATACATTCCTGTAGCTCTTCCCATGAAATTTAAAACAACACTTATCATTGGTTTGTGCATCTAAATTGTTATCCATCATAAAAGAATTTAAGTCACGGTATCTCATCTTCAAGCGAGATCGTCTTACCTGGAAGCATAATAAAAAGGTATTTACTCCAAACCTGTTGCCAGGTAAGCGGTGATATGATCTGCTGTCGCCTGAGGGTGGTGACTCATCTGAGCAAACAATTTGATTTGTTTGAAAAACACAGACATGTTGACTGACCTGTATAGTGAAAAACAAAACAAAAGGAAAATTATCTTTGCCATTTATTTTTGTAATCATACTTGTCATCTATAATGCCCAATCCAAATGAAAGCCTCTCGATGTATATAGTACATTTGTGATATTTATTTGAGGTATTTATGCAGTGTTTTTTTAATTATTATTTATTTATTTCCAAAACAATGTGCTCTTTTGTGCATATGTAACAGCTTCCTCATTCACTGTTTTAATGCGCACTCGTATAGCCGCTTTCCTTAAGCTCACAGATACCTGACTTTTAATATGGCCTTTCCCAAATCAAGATAACAACTTATGATTGTCAATAATACAGTATTCATAACACAAGTATAAGTATAAAATGCAGTTTACTCATTATATAAATACTGCTTTTTCACTCATCGGATGTCAGCTGATGTAACTGCAGATCTCTCAGTGTTGTTGTAGATGTTAGCCAAAAAAGGAATTAGTAGTAAAGTCTTTTTGGGCATTCCTTGATGAAGAATTCAACTTGTGACATCGTATTATTGTGACAGTAAAGAAAAGAATAGAGGACCCAAATGCAGAAAATGGGCAGGAAGATGCTGTAAAGTGATTTTAATGGAAGATTTGATGATGACAAAGCCTTACAGGTAGAGGAACAACCAATACGAAAAGAGGCAAACACATGAGAATGGGCTGATAAATCAGGAATTGTTACAGTCAGTTTGCCTTAAGTCTGAGTACTGAAGACCTGTCATGACCTTTTAGCGAGAGAGGAACAAACCCACGTTTCACAAACATTTCATGCAAATATTAAGTTACAACGCTGACTTTTGACTTGCTTTTTTTTCTTGCTCTGCAGAGTTGTTTCAAAGCACGAGATTAAACTAATTTTCCGAAAATGAATACGTAAATCCTGTGATCTTTAGTACTGTTTGATTGGCAGGTGATTTTGAGAAAGTGCAATGCTATAATACACAACACAGGCAAATAAATGACCATGTCATAGAGGCCAGGCCTGCGGGGTGTACCGCAAAGCAACTTCAATAAACCCAGGCTTTCTTTTTCTGAGCTAACTCGACAAACCAGAAACTCCCCATCAGAGATAATTGGTACTACGATGGTGATAACACTTTGTTAGCCCAGGCGTTCTCTTTTAGGCTCTGTGCGTGATCACATAATTTTGACGAGTCATTTTAATCTTTTCTCCATTAAGAATAGACAGTTCGCATACTTTGTATTTTAGTCTGGAGGAGCAGGTAATCATAATGGAGAGCTGTGAAGAGTATAAAATTATTTTTTTGCTGCAACAGTGGTGCCTTTGGCTGTGATAAAGCCTGAGAATAATACTGGTGGAAAATTGACAATTGTGTAATTAATACTTACTACTCGATGCACTCTCAGTGCCTCCCATATTCAAAGCTCTTATACTGATACCTCATTCTTCTATATCTACTATTGGCCTATACTTAGGAAGTGCATGAATGTAATATCTGACTGCAGCACTGGCAGCTCCCACCATTTGTTTGTTCAGGTTATGTATGGGCTAAGTAGTTTGGTGGTAAAATACTAAATGCATGTTTGTAGTGGTCATCACTAAAAGTAAAACTTTAGGAATAGCAAAGCATACAGTATTCTTGCTCAGATTTTTCTGCACCACTTCATGTAGGTTCTAGTGGCAAAGAAACGCAATAATAAGTACCCTGTTTGGTTAACTGTAAGCGCACTGGTTCCTTTAGTGGTATTACTAAGAGTTAGCTTATATTCCCTCAGCTGAGAAGTAGCGTTCGTAGAGAATATCGTGAGAAAACGCCAACATATCTCTCTGTTCTATCTGTACAGGTGAGGCATGTTTAGGTCCACTGGCTTTTCCAAGAGTGCTAATGCTATTTTTTTTTTAAAGGTGTTTGGTGAAATTGCACTTATCTGGACCAAGTTTGCAGCATAATTTACCACGGCGATCTAGCCAGGTTAAAAAAGATCCACCTTCGTGACATTAAGATCCACGGCCTTAGTCTCAACATACTTGACTGATCTCACTTCGTGGTTCACCCCTCTGAACTGACACCTTAAGCTTCTACATGATGAACACCTAAACATTAAACAGCTGGATACTTGTCAATGCAGAAACTATTAAGAGTACAGTAAAAAGAACATGCAGTTTCTTATTACCCACTGACATTAAGTTTGGAAGCAAAACCCATACAGATAAAATTCCCATGTTAAATATTATTTCACAAGGGATCATTTTGATGCTATGGATTTGCTGTCTGTCAGAAAAATATAAGGAAATGCAACTTAGTTTCTTTTGTATGAGATCATTGAAAAATTACTGTTTTGAACTTGGTTTAAGTGTCATTTGTTAAAATCAGATAATTACATATATAGTATGTTTGAATTATGTAATTTGTTACATTTCTTGCAAGTTCTTGTTGCTCCATTTCAGCTCACTAGAAATGTATTTATTTGTTTGGCATGATCGGCACCACATACTGGTTCTACAGGATAAAAGAAGGAGGTAGGCCGTAATACTGAGCCAAGAAACTTGACAGACTGACAGCTGTGAAGTGGCCGTGTTCATTGCTGAGATGCCACAACCTTTGTGAAAAGTCCTTCCCCTTAGAGACATATCATTAGCCTTTAAACTGTTTGAGTATTTAAAAGCCATAGGTTTGGGTTGTCACGTAAGGTAGCAGGTTTTCAGTATCATATGAATAGGACTCACTTATGAATGTGGAAATAGTTTAAAGACATCTCTACCAGTAAGGGGAAACAAATAACTTTTCATCTCACATTTTTTTCATTTTGGGTAAGTACAATTGTGCACTTTAATACATTCATAGACTCTATGTATTGTGTATGTGGCTTTAGTTTTTGTATATTTAGCTGTTTACAACATCAATAAATTATTATTAATAACCTCTGTCCTAATATTGAAAAGTATTCATGCATGAGTATGTCATCATGAATTATAATAATAATAAATACAACATGCCTTTTTGCAATGTGTCAAATTCTGCATATGTGGTTTCTGTCTTAATAATATTGTTTTTTCATTTATGTAGCGTTTCTTTTCACTGGCAGAATACAAAGGGACTGCGTAATCTGGTTGTTCTATTATTCAGTTTATAGAATAATAAAAAAGACAATAATATATATAAAAAGGTGTTTTGTTTTGAGACATCTTTTCTATATTGATGTCAGCTTGTAGCACACCTAAATCAATTTGGATTTAATGACCTTCTCAAGGTTCAGCCAGGTTAATGGCTGTGAACAGACCAAGTGTTGAGATGCGTTCTAACTTAGTGCACCAGCTTGTTCAAGAATTCTCCTTCTTGAGGTAACAGTGTTAGAAAAATTACTCAGAGGCTGTATTCAAAATCAAACACATCGGACATTTATTCTTGCGAGAAGGAGCAAATACATGTAGGGAAGAACTGCACATGCGTCAAATGTTAGACTGGCCTGTTGCCCTTCTGTGAATGTGAGAATTACTGCTCCCTGTACCCGGTACTGATTTTTTGTTCCTTGCAAATTGTCCATCAGCCCTTACAAATGCTCTTTTAGTGCTGCAAACTTTGTCAGTAGCCTAAGGTCCTATTGTGGTCTTGTCGTCTGATGTCTGATTGTCAGGTATGTTATATTAGCTTCGTACCAAAATATGGGGAGTACTATGAGCAGAGCTGTGAAAACAAAGGGTCCCTCTGAGGCCACAGAGTCCTATCCTCCTGAATGGATGCCAAGTTATGCTGCCTTGAGCCATTTTAGCTGTACTCCTAATAAGTGACCTATATGCTCCTGAATCGCACAATAAAGTTACTTCAATCTCTTCTATCAGTAGAGTCACAAAAGGTTTATCTTGAGTATTTCAACTATACTTATCTCTAACACATCCTCATCTTTTGTTTCTAGTTGGGTCTGTGTCCGTGTCTGCGAATCATGTGAATGTGTGTGTTTCTGCATGACCTGATCCTGGAGTGGTTGTGGTTAGTCATGCTGAACCCGTCTGCGACCGCCAACCGCCTCCTCCTCCACTTCTTCCTCCCTCCTCCCGTCTCTCTGCCGCCTGCAGTCTCTTGCCCAGTGTCCATTCCTCCCGCAATTATAGCAGGTGTCGTTACCTGGCTCTCGTGGTCCTCCCCCACGGCCGCCAGCCCCCGTCCATCCACCTCGCTTCCTCCTTCTGAAATCTCCTTGATCATTATCCCCTCGATAATATACTTCAGAATATTCTGTGTCTTCGTCATCATATACATATGTGTCCGCTGTTCTTGTTTTAGGTGATTTCTTCTTCTGTTTATCTTTTAGAACTTTTTCTGCATGTACTGCGTGTGCCTTAACGTCTGCTAGTTCGGCTATCTGCCAGCCCACCTGATGTTTCTTTACAAACGAGCTGATAGGAGTGCACAATCCATTTAGGAGGGCGTTCTTTAACTGCTGTGCATAGGGCCCTCTGTCATTATATGGATTTTCTGGTGCTATGCCACTGTGTCTGTCAAACACTATCTTCAATCTTGCAAAATACTGCACCACTGTCTCATCGTCTCCCTGAGTACATTCTGCCACATGTGAAAAATCTGCTCCAGCTGCTGTCAGATTTCTTATTCTAAGAAGTAATGCCAAGCTGAACTTGGTGAGCATTTGGTGACTACCGAAAGGGGCGGGGTTTCCATCTACGAGCGGGTTCCAATCGCCTTGGTATTGGCACCAGTCTACTCCTGTTATTTGTCTGATGCATCTTTCTATCTCAACCCCATTTAGCTGGTAGCTCTGACACAATAATTTTAGCTGACTTTCGAATTCTGCTGAATTTTCTTTTGGATGAGGAATGCCGTCTACAGCTCTCCTAACGTCCGCTAATGTATGGACAATAAACTTGTACTGTGGCTTCCTGTCCCTTTTCTCCTGCTTGGGGATTAGGTAATTCTATCACGGGGTGTATTTGTGCGTGATGTGTTTCTGCACCTCCTACGGTATTGTCGAACAGACTCTGATAGGGTCTACCTGATCTGGTTTTCCCAGGGGATGTGGTTCTTAACCATAAGGCAAATCGTCTGAACAGTTCTTGGCTGCTGTCTGGGGTTGGAGTAGAGGGGGTGGAGTTTGGTGACAGTGTCGTGGGTTCGGAGACAGAAACTGGCTGGGCAGCCGGAGGCGGAATAGGTGGAGCGGGCGGATCAGCTGTTACCGGGACGTCTCCCATGTTAGGGTATGGAGGAGGATTGGGCCACGGTCCCATGTTGGTTCGTTTTTGTACCACATAATCATCATCTTCATCATTTTTCCGGGAGAAATCTATTTCAATTATTAGATATAGTATTGGTGCATTAAGAGCTATACTCCCTTCCCCCGCCTTTTGGTTTTTAATCTCTCCCAGATCAGTTCTCTTTCTCTTTTTTTCTTTTACTTTTCCTCTTCTCTTTTTAACTTTTTTCTTTTATTTCCCTCACACTTGCTCTCTATCCTTGAATCCGTGTTCCTTTTCCCATTTTTTTCCCAAATATTTTATGTTATCTGCACCTTTTGAGTGCATGCGTTTTACGTCTCCCTCCAGAGGTATCTCTTCGATCTTACTACAGCATAATCCCATTTTTTCTATCTGTGAGCCAACCAGTTTGTATGAAGTTCACCCGAGCAATGGACACTCACAGTATCTATTTATTTGTATATTTTTATTTATTTCATCTTCCGGAAGTTTTCTTATATTTTTATTTATTTCTATCCATGAGCCAACCAGTTTGTATGGAGTTCACCCGAGCAACTGGACGCTCACAGTATCTAATTATTTGTATATTTGCATTTATTTTATATTCCGGAAGTTGTTGTTTTTTGTAGGTCCCTGACCTATTTCCTAAGTCCCTGACTTAGTTACCTGTAGGTCCCTGACCTATTTTTGTGCACACAACTTTTAGTTTACCTAGTCTATTCAGACTTTTTAGTAGGTCCCTGACCTATCTCTCTTTTAGTACAGGTCCCTGACCTGACTCTTTAGTACAGGTCCCTGACCTGACTCTTTAGTACAAGTCCCTGACCTGACTCTTTAGAACAAAAAAAACAAAACAAAAAATGTCTTACCCGGGTGTCCGATGTTTGATGGTGAATCAGCCTTGTTCTAGGATCCCGTCACCCTTCCTCTCTCCAGTTAGTCCTGGCCTCACCAATGTCCAAACTGTTTCGATAAAGAAACAGGGCGGAGGTCTTTCCTCAGGAGTACCAGACTCCCCCGTGCACGGTTCCAGACTGTGTCCGGAGAGAGGAGGAGATGTTGGGATCCGGCTCGAAGGACCAATTATGTTAGAAAAATTACTCAGAGGCTGGATTCAAAATCAAACACATCGGACATTTATTCTTGCAAGAAGGAGTAAATACATGTACACTCAAAGAAGGATGTCCAGCATTGCTCAACGTCTCTCCTCTGTAGGGCAGCTTTTATACAGTGTGACAAACAGTTGACAGTCATCCCCACTTCCTCTGTATATCTGATTTTGTAGATAGTACTGAGTGAGGTTGTAGGTCACAAGATAAAGGTAGAGACGTTGTAACTGAGACTATAGAACCATGTTGTGCAACAGATAGACCAATATTTGACAAGTATGATGAGTTCATTATTTTTCCATCAAACAGCTACAGAGTTGTTATTATTTCATTGCCTCTAATCTGGATCCAACAGAGAAATGGACTGTTAAGATCAAATTTGATAGTGAAAAATGGGGAAACAAAATTGTCGGTGAGAATGAAGCTCACATTAAGAGAAATATAAGATAGATTTAATCATAGTTGTGTCAAAATTATAAAATAATATGTTTCAGGGAATTCATTATTTTAAACCCTTTTGTTATGGATGGTTTTATAGTTTCAGGGTGTTTAGCAGTGTATATTTGCAGTTGTATAATTTACACAAGTGACTCCATAATGGCTACCATGAGCTATGATAGCTGAGTGTAATTACTGAAAACCTAATCCAGTTCAAGCTATTATTCACTGAATAATGTGTTCTCATTGAACATATCTTTCAGAAAAAGTTTTTTTTTTTTTTTTTTTTTTTTACAGAGAAATGAATGATTTCAGCAACTCCAAAGTCAGAACCAATTATATGCTGCCTCCTAATAAATTTTGGATTTTTCAGATTGAACAGAAGACAAAATGAGTGTTGGACTGATGATACCAATTTTCCTTGTGCTAAAAGGTGAGCTTGCTGCATGTTGACTGTCCTTTTACAAAATTGAAATAAAGTTTTGGGGATTGGGAATGATTTAGTCCTAAAGTCAAAATATAGTCTGTGTTACACTTAAAGCCAATTTTAATATTTTAGCAGTTATT
The DNA here is from genome assembly GCF_029030835.1 of Brachyistius frenatus. NCBI lineage: Eukaryota > Metazoa > Chordata > Actinopteri > Embiotocidae > Brachyistius > Brachyistius frenatus. Next base: position 309,919 of record NW_027210894.1, read on the forward strand.
CGATTGCAGTTAATTAAACCGATGGTTCAAAAAGTGACCTGGTCATGTTCATTTCTGTATTTATAATAATTACAATTTTGATATAAAAAGTAAAACAAATAGTAAAACTAATTTAAATATTTGTTCTTCCATAGTTGCTGCACAAACAACAATACCTGCTCCTACAACAACCACTGCTACAACAACAGTTCCTACAACAGCCACTGCAGCACCAATAACACCTGCTCTTAATACAACCACTGTTGCAACAATGACAACAACAGCTCCTACAACACAGACGACAACACCGACTACAACACCAACGACAGCACCTACTACAACACCAACGACAACACCTACTACGACACCGACGACAACACCAACCATGACACCGACGACAACACCTACTACGACAGTGACGACAACACCGACAGTGACACCTACTACGACACCGACGACAACACCGACGACAACACCTACTACGACACCGACGACACCACCGACTACAACACCAACGACAACACCGACGACAACACCAACAACAACACCGACAACAACACAGACAACAATACCGACAACAACACCGACAACAACACCTACAACAACACTGACGACAACACCGACGACAACACCGACGACAACACCTACTACGACACCGACGACAACACCTACGACAACACCGACAACAACACAGACAACAATACCTACTACGACACCGACGACAACACCGACAACAACACAGACAACAATACCTACTACGACACCGACGACAACACCAACGACAACACCTATTACGACACCTACTATGACACCGACGACGACAACACCTACTACGACACCTACTACAACACCGACGACAACACCGACAACAACACCTACAACAACACCTACAACAACACTGATGACAACACCGACGACAACACCTACTACGACACCGACGACAACAACACCTACAACAATACCTACAGCAACACTGACGACAACACCTACTACGACACCGACGACAACACCGACGACAACACCTACTACGACACCGACGACAACACCTACTACGACACCGACGACAACACCGACAGTGACACCTTCTATGACACCGACGACAACACCAATGACAACACCGATGACAACACCTACTACAACACCAACTACTGCCATCACTGGTATGTTTTTAGGTTTTAAAACAATGCTCTGTGGTAAATTCCTGAGAAATCTCACTTTATTTGTTCATTTATATACTTCATGGTAAATTCCTTTCAATTTGAATTCCTTAATTATTACTCCTGACATCTGTCTTGTCAAATACATAGTGACATTTATAAGTACAAAATAAGACCAGTGGTTAAATAGCATATTTTTTTGCGAAAGAAATATTTTGTCCTATGTCATCTTTTTGCCTCAAGACTATACATTTGACTTTAAGAGATCAAAATAGCAAATGGGAAAGGGGATTATATAATTACATTCCCGAGGAAGTCTGGACAGAACACTGTGAATTTCAATGAATATCAAGCAAAGTCTTATGGAGAGTGTTTGGCTGGAAGAGTCATGTTAGATTTGATATGACACCAGTTTAGGAGTAGCATTGTTCAAGCTCTTCCAGTTGCTGGTGGAAATGTGGCTCCTCAGAAGCCAACCGTTACCAATTGTTTTGAGCTTGTCCAAAAGTAAATTTTTTTCTTTTTCAGCTCCTCAGAACACAGAAAGCTTCATATCATCAGGAAGAGATGAGACCAGTATCACTCTGCAGTGGAATAAAGTGAACAACAATGTCAGCTTCATTCTCCAGTTTAATGGTTCAGAGACAAACATCAGTGCACCAGATGGAGATGGACCAGTAACTCACACAGTCTCATCTCTCACTGCTGGAACTGAATACACATTCACTCTCTTCTCTGTGTTTGAGAACATCAGAAGCAGTGGTGTCAGCATCTCTGCAGTCACTGGTGAGATGTTTCTCTTCATCATCATGCACCATAGCAAGTCATCAAGTAAATTTGCTATAGAGTTATCAATTGTGAAATGAATTAATTTTCTGATAATAATATATCCTGAATTAATGTCCTTTTTCACTCCACGCACATTACGTCATTTTAAAACACAGTAAGATCATTGAGTTTAAAACTCCTTTGGAGTTTTTAACCATAAGTCAAAAAAGTATCCAGTATTTATGACCAAATGTCACACAAATGAAAAAGTACACAAAATGGAGTATTTTGATAGGGATATGAAGCCTGAATCTTTTTTACGTGGAGTTCCTGTTTAATTAAATTTGTTTCTTTCTCTTTTTGTGTCTCAGCTCCTCAGAACACAGAAAGCTTCATATCATCAGGAAGAGATGAGACCAGTATCACTCTGCAGTGGAATAAAGTGAACAACAATGTCAGCTTCATTCTCCAGTTTAATGGTTCAGAGACAAACATCAGTGCACCAGATGGAGATGGACCAGTAACTCACACAGTCTCATCTCTCACTGCTGGAACTGAATACACATTCACTCTCTTCTCTGTGTTTGAGAACATCAGAAGCAGTGGTGTCAGCATCTCTGCAGTCACTGGTGAGATCATGAACTTCATCGTTAATCACTTCAGCAACTCTTCAAACCATCAAGTCCTTTTTAGTACACCAGTGTTTAATCAGCATGTATTCGCTGGTCATGTTATTTCATCAGTAAAAGTGCTGCTTCGTAGCAAACACACAACATGCTTTTTCATTAATATATTGCTCATTGCATTTCTTGCTAGAAAAAAATATTGTCTTTTATGAAGCAGTCAAACTTGAAAAATGTTTTTGTTCCTGATCATCAGCATCAGATTTTGTTTAACTGTGATGAATAATGGACCTAATACAAAAATGTTTCAGAGCATTATCAGCAGTTACTTTCAATCACAGCAACGTGATCTTATTGAGAACTCCTTTGGAGTTTATTTTCTTGTTGGTGTCCATGTTGTCAGCACCAGATTTCATTAATATGAGATTGAAAATTGATCAACTGTGAAAAAACAGGCCTGGCGTAAAATTAACCAAAGTTAATATCATAATTGTTTTTGATAAATGCATAAACTTCTCTTTTTCTTTCTTAGCTCCTCAGAACACAGAAAGCTTCATATCATCAGGAAGAGATGAGACCAGTATCACTCTGCAGTGGAATAAAGTGAACAACAATGTCAGCTTCATTCTCCAGTTTAATGGTTCAGAGACAAACATCAGTGCACCAGATGGAGATGGACCAGTAACTCACACAGTCTCATCTCTCACTGCTGGAACTGAATACACATTCACTCTCTTCTCTGTGTTTGAGAACATCAGAAGCAGTGGTGTCAGCATCTCTGCAGTCACTGGTGAGATGTTTCTCTTCATCATCATGCACCATAGCAACTCATCAAACAAAGTTGCTATAGAGTTATCAATTGTAAAATGAATGATAATTTTCTGGTAATAATATATCCTGAATTAATGTCCTTTTTCACTCCACGCACATTACGTCATTTTAAAACACAGTAAGATCATTGAGTTTAAAACTCCTTTGGAGTTTTTAACCATAAGTCAAAAAAGTATCCAGTATTTATGAACAAATGTCACACAAATGAAAAAGTACACAAAATGGAGTATTTTGATAGGGAGATGAAGCCTGAATCTTTTTTACGTGGAGTTCCTGTTTGATTAAATTTGTTTCTTTCTCTTTTTCTTTTTCAGCTCCTCAGAACACAGAAAGCTTCATATCATCAGGAAGAGATGAGACCAGTATCACTCTGCAGTGGAATAAAGTGAACAACAATGTCAGCTTCATTCTCCAGTTTAATGGTTCAGAGACAAACATCAGTGCACCAGATGGAGATGGACCAGTAACTCACACAGTCTCATCTCTCACTGCTGGAACTGAATACACATTCACTCTCTTCTCTGTGTTTGAGAACATCAGAAGCAGTGGTGTCAGCATCTCTGCAGTCACTGGTGAGATGTTTCTCTTCATCATCATGCACCATAGCAACTCATCGAGTAAATTTGCTATAGAGTTATCAAATTTTAAATGAATTTGCAATTTTCTGATCATAATATATCTTTACTTAACACAGTAAGATCATTGAGTTTAAAACTCCTTTGGAGTTTTTAACCATAAGTCAAAAAAGTATCCAGTATTTATGACCAAATATCACACAAATAAAAAAGTACACAAAATGGAGCAATTTTGATAGGGAGATGAAGCCTGAATCTTTTTTATCTGGAGTTCCTGTTTGATTAAATTTGTTTCTTTCTCTTTTTCTTTTTCAGCTCCTCAGAACACAGAAAGCTTCATATCATCAGGAAGAGATGAGACCAGTATCACTCTGCAGTGGAATAAAGTGAACAACAATGTCAGCTTCATTCTCCAGTTTAATGGTTCAGAGACAAACATCAGTGCACCAGATGGAGATGGACCAGTAACTCACACAGTCTCATCTCTCACTGCTGGAACTGAATACACATTCACTCTCTTCTCTGTGTTTGAGAACATCAGAAGCAGTGGTGTCAACATCTCTGCAGTCACTGGTGAGATACTTCAATTCATTAATCCATATTGAAATAAGCGCAACACTATTTCTTCATTTTTACTTTTGACAGCAAATTTATGAGAAGTAATATACATGATTCACATTCAATAAGTTGACAGGTGTTAAATAGTCAACAGTAGATGGTTGAGGAAGTTATGTTTTTTTCAGTAGACTATGTGGAGCAGACATTTAAACTGACTGTGGTGTCTATTTAACTGATGCTCATTGAGATCTGCCAATAAACAGTTTGAGTGTGACTTTAATAACTACATTTCTCACCTTAAAACTACTATGAAAGTGAAACAAGATATATCAACGTAAACATCCAAAAGAAGACAATGTGATTGTTCTACACATTTAAAGAACCAGGGCCAATGAGTTGTCATTGTCACCTTTGTTTTTCTGTCGCAGCTCCTCCAAACGCAGAAGGCTTCAAATCATCAGGGCAAGATGAGACCAGTATCACTCTGCAGTGGAAAAAAATGAACAGCAGTGTCAGCTTCATTCTCCAGTTTAATGGTTCAGAGACAAACATCATTGCACCAGATGGAGATGGACCAGTAACTCACACAGTCTCATCTCTCACTGCTGGAACTAAATACACGTTCACTCTCTTCTACGTACTTGAGAACGTCAGAAGCAGTGGTGTCAACATCTCTGCAGTTACTGGTAAGATAACTGGCCCCAACATATAACCTGTGTCCCATCAGAAAAGCAGGATAAGCTTTTCCAGACATTACAGTAAACTTTCAACGTGTTAGTTAGGTAGAATAATCACTCACTGTATATAATTTAAGGTAATTTACTCCTATATATTGGCCACCTCAGTGAAATCCATGTTCATCTGGAAAGATTAGGGGTTTTATTTTAGTGATTCACGCACATGGTGTAATGTGAATTGTATAAGTGCAGTTAAGGACTGTCCAAATTCACTTTGGCCTGTTTAATGTGGAGAATCTGAGCCCACAGTAAAGTTTATGAATATCAAATGGTGGTAGTTAGTCTCTTAATTAATCATAGGTGTGTTTATTTTGTGCACCATAAAATAAAACATTGTTGTCTCCTATTGCCTTTAAGAACCAGGTTCACTTAAACTTTGGGGAATTGTTAATGTAATGATATAACAAGTAATAGGAAAGAATGCTTTTCTGCAGAGAAAACTGATCTGCCACATTGCTGATGTTTATACATCAAAATAATCTTTAACATTGTTATCACCACTCATCCCCTTTAAAATATGCCAAAAGATTGAAAACATAAAAATGACAATAATCTGATTAAAGCCACAACATTTTAAAAATTGATAAGGTTTACTACTTTATACTATATGCGATTTATCTTTATTAAAATCCGAATTGACGTGGCTTCTTTCCAATCAAAATAAAAGTTCCTGCTCGTGTGTTTATTAAATTTTGAGTTTGTTTTGCTTAATTTGTTTTGCCTTATTTTTCTTAATCAACTTTTTACGCCGTATTGTTCCTGAAATATAGTATTTTTCCATGAAACACGAGTTATCCATTTTGTTGTTTTCAAACTCCTTAAAATATTGTGTTTTCAGTTTACGCATCAAAGCCTCTGTACTGTTCCCATATACTGTGTGATCTTTGGACGTACTGTCTAAAATATGAAACTTGTCCCTCAGAGTCAGCAGGAGTTTCCACGTAGCGGTGCAAATTTTAAAATTTTAGCAGCTCGGAGTTATGAGTTTGATCAAATCTCTTCACTGCTATATCTCTGTCTTAAAGGCAACATTTGGTTTTGTTAACAATGGGATCAAAATTAGACAACTTCAATAACTTTCATAGGAAGCCCTTTGATTACGAATTTATTTAGTTTGTTTTTCTGTTTCAGCTCCTCAGAACACGAAAAGCTTCATATCATCAGGAAGAGATGAGACCAGAATCACTCTGCAGTGGAATAAAGTGAACAACAATGTCAGTTTTCTTCTCCAGTTTAATGGTGCAGAGACAAGCATCAGTGCACCAGATGGAGATGGACCAGTAACTCACACAGTCTCATCTCTCACTGCTGGAACTGAATACACATTCACTCTCTTCTCTGTGTTTGAGAACATCAGAAGCAGTGGTGTCAGCATCTCTGCAGTCACTGGTGAGATGTTTCTCTTCATCATCATGCACCATAGCAACTCATCAAACAAAGTTGCTACAGAGTTATCAATTGTAAAATGAATGATAATTTTCTGGTCATAATATGTCCTCAGTTAATGTCCTACTGCACAGAATACACATGACATGATTTGAAACACAGTAAGATCACCTAGTTTAAAACTTCATTGAGTTTTTAACCATTCAAAAAAGTCAAGTATTTATGACCAAAAATCACACAAACAGAAATACACAAAATGGAGTATTTTGATAGGGATATTTTTTTTTACGTGGAGTTCCTGTTGATTTAAATTTGTTTCTTTCTCTTTTTCTGTCTCAGCTCCTACGATTGCAGGAAACTTCAGATCTTCAGGACAAGATGAGACCAGAATCACTCTGCAGTGGAATAAAGTGAACAACAATGTCAGCTTCATTCTCCAGTTTAATGGTTCAGAGACAAACATCAGTGCACCAGATGGAGATGGACCAGTAACTCACACAGTCTCATCTCTCACTGCTGGAACTGAATACACATTCACTCTCTTCTCTGTGTTTGAGAACATCAGAAGCAGTGGTGTCAGCATCTCTGCAGTCACTGGTGAGATTAATTTACATCCATTACAGTGTCCTGAGCCCGCTAATGATTACCTTTTTTTCATCACCTTGTTTTTAATTGATATCCTGATTCCTTAATTGATTTCATTATGTATCCTGTATATGGATCTAATTTAGTCAGTGCTGAAACAGAAACTGGGCTATTGTTGTTATTTTAAAACCAAAGAATAAACTCCTACTTTACAAGTGTACAAATGGATAAATATGACGCATGTTTAAAGTTGCATTGTGTTGCAAATATCCAATCTTCATTTTATATATATACTATATACATATTATATTTTAAATGAATTTGAATACTTAGTTAAAATAATGGATTAAATTATTTACATGATCATGTTCTTATTTTATGTAATATATTGCATTAATATTTGTGTCCACAGATTATGTTGTTGGATTGAACATGATATTGGAGTCGTTTACTCAGATGTCCGAATCAGAAGTGCAGGATGCGTTGTTAGGGGTGAGTTTTTAATAAATGGTCGAACTAATTTAACTTTCCTTTTAATTCAAATTCTATCAGCAATAACACTTTTTTTTCTGTGTGTTTTAATTGTAGCTCTTCAGTCGATATGGATTGCAGCCACAGTTTTTGACTGTGTCGGTTAAGTTTGTCAAGCCATGAAACAAATGGAGGAGAGGCCAAATGAAATGGAGAAAATGTATCTGATTTTTTTTTTTTAATTTCCTCTTTGTCCATTTTTAATTGAGTTCCTTCAAGACAATGACATTATTGATCTTTGCCGGGATTTATGTACTGTAGAATTTTGGAAGGTGATTGTTCATCATTCTTATGTAGTTCTAACAGCAGCAAGGATGATTCTATCAATATATTGTTTTCTGTTGTCATCTTTGCTCAGAAATTGATTAGAGCTGTTTGAAGTTTTGTTTTTCCATGTTAAGATTTTATCTATATACTGTTGTGTTGTGATAGTGTGATTTAATATACATATACTGTATGTTTTTGTCAGTTTAGAATAAAGGGTCTTTTTTTAAATTTAAAATATGGTGTCTCTGAATGTGAAGTGTCAAATGTGACTTCTTGAAATACTTTCCTGTTGTTTGTCATTCCAATACAAATACAATGCTAATAGTAGAAAGAAATACTACACAATACAAGGCCAGTAATGCACCTGCCCCAGACTTTACTCCTCCCACCGTGGAACAACAGGAAAAAAAGAGAGAGTCCCAGAGGGAGTGGTAACAGCTGAATGAGGAGGACTTTGTCTTCACAAGCTGACTGCCAGTATTTGTCTTTGCTGCCTCAGAGGCTTTAACACAACTTTCACATTCAGGAAAAACGGTAAGACCAACACAGACTGAATGCTAAAACATGTGTCCGCATTTAGTTTCAACAAATGCAATAATTTATATTGTATTTCTTCTGTGTTTTGTGGGACAAAGGTACAAAACAATGTCGGAGGGACGACTATTTGAAGCTGTTTTTTTTATCCCCTGGTGGCCTGTGCAGCGTATTATGGGAATGTGGTGAAACATTTACAGGATGATGAATTACACCCTGTTGTTGGAAAAGAGGAGGAATGTTAGTGTGATGGGTGTTCACAGTCCATGTTTTAAGCTTAACTTTCAGAATGAGTCAGAGGCTGCAGTCATGTTACCATGCAGCTGGACTTTGGCCAGTGGGCAGCTCTGAATTGTTTCAAGCTAATGATAAGCATATTTAGGTGTATCTGTCTATAATGAAAGTGCTGCATTCAGAATACAAGCATAAACATTTCTGTGAGCTACACTGTATGTTTTGCAAATGTCTTTCTGTTTGTTATGGAACCAAAATACATTTCCTCTGTGACTCATAATGTGCATGACGTCTTTTTTCATTATTACTTAACACTGATTTTCTTTCTTTGGTTCGAAGGTCATGGCTTCCCCCAGCGTCCTTCTCTCAGAGGTGCAGTTTCAGTGTTGTATCTGTCAGGATGTCTTCTCAGAGCCTGTGTCCATCCCCTGCGGCCACAGCTTCTGCTTCACCTGCATCTCATCACACTGGGACGACAGCTTTTATGTCAGCTGTCCCAAATGTCAGAACGTCTTTGAGGGCCGCCCAGAGCTTTGTGAAAACTCTTTCGCCAAGGAAATGTCAGAGCAGATCCGAGCGAGAAGGCAGAACGGTGCGCCGTCAATTGCAGGAAAACTCATACATTGTGATGTGTGCGTGGGAAAGCAAACCAAGGCCCTGAAGTCCTGTCTCGTGTGTCTGACCTCGTACTGTGAGAGACACGTGGAGCCCCACCTGAGAGTTGCAACCCTGAAGATTCACAAGCTGATTGAACCTGTGGCGATGCTGGAGAACAGGATGTGTAAACGGCACCAAAGGCTCTTGGAGCTGTTCTGCAGGAGTGACCAGAGGTGTGTTTGTGTGCTGTGCACCGAGACCGACCACCGCTGTCATGACACCGTCCCAGTGGAGCGAGAAAGCCAGGAGAAGAAGGTGAGTTCCTGAACTCCTCATCATTCAATGTTTCAGAAAGCTTGATGCGTTTCATGTGAACTGAAACTCTGAATTCAGATTACAACCCTGACGATCTGTTTGGATGTTCAGGCTCAGATGAAAAGGGTTGAGGCTGATGTCCAGCACATGATCCAGGATAGACTGCAGAAAGTGGAGGAGATCAGACACTCTGTGGAGCTCAGCAAGGTGAGTTGACGAGATTTCACAACGATTGGATGTTGGCCGTTCGTTACATCAGCATTTAAACCAGTCTGAACACAGCCAAGTTACAAATATACAGTAGGTACGTTATATGTTGAGAAATGCATAGTGCATAACAAACATCTGAATAGCACTTGTTTTGTTTGGATTGCTTCCACTTAATCAGTTGACTATTCTTCCTTATTCAACGCCCAAAGGAAAACTCAAAGAGGGACATCGAGGAAAGCGTGAAGGTTTTATCCGCCCTGCTTCACACCATGGAGAGAAGTCAAGCTGAGCTGGTGGAGATGATCCAGAGGAAGCAGGAAGCAGCAGAGCAGAAGGCGCACAGGCTCATCAAAGAGCTCCAGCTGGAAATCACTGAGCTTCTGAGTAGAAGAACTGAGATTGAGCAGCTGTGTTTCTCTGATGACCACCTCCATCTGGTGCAGGTCAGTTTACTAACAGCGAGATGGACAGTTGACTAGGCAGATGAATAAGAGTATCATCTGTCATTTTAGCTCATTTTGTCCGGCCTCTTCTGTTGTTTATTTTTTTTTTTTTTTAATTCTCTCCTATTTGACTTCCTTTTGTCAGAGGTTTCCAGCTCTGAGTTCTCCTCCAATAACCAAACCCTGCTCTGACATCGTTGTCCATTCAGACACATGTTTGGGGTCTGCAAGGAGAGCGCTGGCCAACATCGAACGGCAGCTGCATTCAGAACTGAAAAACCTTTCCGTTCAAGGTCAACTTCTTGAAAGATTTTATAAAATCACGATCACAGATTGAACAATTTTTTAACATATATTCTTATTAACTTCCAGAGCATGAGAAGATGCAGCAGTATGCAGGTACAGTTTGACTGACTCTCACTTCTTTCAGCAGCTCTCACTGCTCTCTCTTGTATCTTTGGTCCTGTTCTTTCAAAATGTAAAAACGTAATGTACCTTAGACTTCATAACATACTGTATCAGGTATACAAAATGAGAGAATAATGTAAAAATGTCACTGAGGAGGACTGGAAATCTGATGTATGAGTTGCAAATTAATCTATAAAGGTTTAGCATTGAACCCAGCAAACTTTTAACAGTGCGAAAGAAAAACTCTCTTTTAACAGGAAGAAACCTAAGACAGAACCAGGCTCAGAGATTAATCTATTAATTTATTGTTAACTGGTATGTAAGGTGATATTACCAGCTTTGTAACACAAAGATAAATTAATTTAGTTTGGGTTTCCATGGTTTATAGCCACAAGTGATGGAAACTACAGATGAAAATTTGTTTTATCTTGTAATAGCAGTAAAAGGCTAATAAAGTTCTAAATAAACTGTGTCTGTCCATCAGTTGATGTTCTTTTGGACCCCAGGACAGCCAACCCTTGGCTGGTTCTTTCAGAAGATGGGAGACAGGTCCAGGATGGATATGTTGAACAAAACCTGACTGACATACCAGAGCGTTTTGACACAGCGCCGTGTGTCCTCGCTCTGAGGGTAAATAAAGATGTGGTTTGAGTGTGTTCATTTAGGGGTGTTTTGTTTCTGTGTTTCACCTGACCTGAGGTTCTCGTCATCACAGGGTTTCACCACAGGCAGGCACTACTGGGAGGTGGACGTGGGAGACAAGACTGCGTGGGATTTGGGTGTAGCTCAAGAGTCCATCAACAGGAAGGGTGTGGTCACGTTGAGCCCAGCGGACGGTTATTGGACTGTGTGTTTGAGGAAGGGCATTGAGTACCGGGCATGTGCGGGACAGGCGGAGCTGCTGTGTCTCTCTCAGAGGCCTCAGGTCATTGGGGTGTTTTTGGATTACGAGGATGGAACGGTGTCGTTCTTCGACGCAGAGGCCAAGTCGCACATCTATTCCTTTACACAGTTGAGGTTCACTGAGGCGATGTTTCCCTTTTTTAACCCCGATATGAGTGACAGCGGCAGCAACAAATCACCACTGATCATCCGCCCTGTCAGTGCAGTCCATGGAGGCAGGGATTTAGATGACATCACTATATGATGTAAAATCTTTCTAGTGGCTGTTTTTTATTTTATTGTTTTAAATGTATTTGTTTCTACTGTTTTTTGTTTGTTTTTAAATTACACTACAGTATCCCTTTCAAAGTTTATCTGTCATAAAGGCTAAAAATACGAGATTACAACTTTTTTGATGCTCAATGTCTAGATTAAATGTTAAAGCAACAGTGTGTAGGTTTTAGAAAGATCTATTGGCAGAAATTCAACATAGTAATCATGAATTAATGCATAATCACCTAAAACCAGCAATCGCTGTGTTTCTACAGCGACCCAAAAGGTACAAACCTAACGCCTGCAGGGCTTTTTGCATTTTTCAGTAGTTCTGCGTAGATTCTCCTTCACTGTTGGAAGTCAAGAGGTTAAGGATGTTCAGTTGCAGTCTGCAACCTCACCACCAGATGCCCCTAAATCCCACACACTGCTCCTTTAAACTCCAGTAAGTAGCCATTGTCTGGTTTATTCTGGCAACAATTGTTCTACAGGTGTAAGTGATCTTTATTTCAAATCACAAATGGGCAATTTTGGAGTGAAACTGTACATATTATACAATAAATATGAATTCTTTTTCAATAAATACTTTATTAGTCTGTTAAAGAGTTGCATACACTGCTCTTAGATCTTTAGTGCAGAGGTTAAATTTGTGTTATTTATTATCTTATTTCGTACAGTAGACTAACAACTTTCACACATGGATCATATAATGTATATGATATACTGTGTGAATTCCCTCCCTCCTTCAATAGCCTGTTGTATTTATTGCATTCTGTCTGCTTACTCTTCTCCTCCCCCTTTTTCTTCTTTGCTTGCACTCTCTTAAAAAGTAACACACTGAGCACAGATCTTAGACCTGCCACACTCCAATAAAAGCTATCCTCAGTCATTACAGGATAACCACAAAACTGACTTCAGAACACCTGACGTTTGCTAATCAGATTAGCCCAAAAATAGGATTAGCCTTAAAGCAGATGGAGCACTCAAACAGTCTTCAGGATTGAATCTTGGGAGGAGGCGTGAAGAAGCGTTATACACAAATATTTCACACTCAAGTATGTAACTAAACTAAATGCATCCTCACAAACACAGTCATTTCAAATAATAATAAATGGTTGGGATTTCCTCGAAGAATTTCAATAAGGAGACACGTTCATGAAGACTGAGCTAAGAGGGTCTGGGAAGGAATGAAGGAAGAAAAGCTGAAGAGGGATTAAAACTGCTGTCATCCAAGCACTGGGCGGAGACACACTCATGTAGAGAGCCTACAGGTTATACTGGGCACCAGGATAAATCAGGAACACTGAACATGTCTTCACCAGAAGCAGAACTTTTGGTTGGCAGATAGACACGGGTGAGTCACATATTTTGTAAACGTAGTTTTCAGTGTTGATGTCTGAATGTGTCCATGTGTCACTATATGCACAGCAATGCCTGTAGACCTGAAGACAGACAAAAGCTGACAGTTGTGTTGTGAAGCTGACAAAATCTCCAAGCTTGAGTAAGTTTTACTCAAGAAGATTACCACCACAACTGAGACTACAGACAGACACTGAATTTAGACTGTGTTTAAAATGTGGTCTTTGAATGCGCGAGACATTTCATTTTAATGTATATGGTTAAAAGTACAGTGCGGTCACCATAATTACAAAAAACAGGAAATTAAGTATCTGTAAAGGCTCTATAATTACATAAACCTGTAAGTCATATTAACAATATTATTTTGAAATATTTTTGCCTATTCCAGTCTGTTTGAGAACATCTAATAAAACCTTACTGCACCCACACTCCAGTTTGTAAGATTGGAGCTTCCTGATTGGCTGAGTCTGAGTAGAGAGGTGTGATGTCGCCAGTTATGGACGAGACGGCCGGAGATATCCCCGTCAGAGACGTGGGACTGATGAGAGGGGGACTGATGCCAACTCTCCCAGGTCTGTGTCTGTTGAACTGTATGTTTGTAATATTTTAGTGACAGATGATTTAAAGTTGCAGGATTTAACAACAGCGATCCAAAGAAAATAAACCAGAATTTTTAGGCAGGACCAGATCAATGTCATGGGATTTTTCTTTATTCAGTAAAGGAAAGCTATATGCAGACTATTATGTAAAAAAAAGAAGACTGGTAGTATCTTATCTCATAAATCATCATTGTTTTGGCTTTTTTTGTCATCAATTTTATACATTTTAAACATTACTCCATGTATTCAATTGGTCATATGGACAAGTTTATTTTGAATGCATTCATCTGCTCTGCAATCATTTTGAATATTAACCTGCCTCATACATTTTCAGATGAAACCTAAAAAATCTTACTCAATAATTGTTAAATTTGCCAAATAAAAAGTCACATAAAGTCACAGAACCAGTTATCTACTTAAGACACATAAAAAAGATTTTGTTTCTTTGAAAGTTAGAATTACATTTAGCTTCTGCTTTGAGTTCAAAATAGATATTAATAGTGAAAGTGATGGGAAAGAGTAATGGCTTAGGCAATTAACTGAATGTATTTCCTTGTGAATTCTGCAAAACAAACGTATGCAAACGTTACTCTGTTGTTGTTTTCCCAGATACTCTACGTGACATCAAGCCATGGAAGAAGCATCACTTAATGAAGACAAAAGGTTGAACCACTTTAAGTTTTCTCACTTTAAAATGACATCAAACGGTGCCTTTGATAAATTGATATATATCATTTTCTTTATTTGAATCTTTAGATATTCGTGTTTACTGTCTCTTTCTCCTTCTAGATCCTCAGCGCCTGTTTCGATTTCCCAGAGAGCACCTGGAAGACCTGTGTCTCCGTCTGCAGGAGGAGAACAGTGTTCTGAGACAACACACGCGTACACAGGAGCAGAGGTTACGCAGGTAACACACATTAACACAGAGACATTGGCACACACCCTCTGTGCCTAACACCAGAGTGGAGGGTGGGTAAAGTAGGGCACATATACGGCATCTTATTTCGAGGAAATGAAACGTGTGTGTAAGTTAAGCACATAATAGTGTTTTTCACTGCTTTAAATGTAACTGCAGAAGACAGTTTAACCCCTTTGCTTTGCCCCAGGATGTCCACGCGGCTGATGCGTCTTCGTCAGGCCCGCCCAGGGTCCAGTGGTGTGAAGGAGAGGGACATGGAGGACACCATACAGGAACTGGAAGCTCGAGTGGTGAAGGTTGAGAGCCAGAAAAGAGTGCTGCATAACAAACTCAGCCTGGCCAAGCAGCACATTATGGACCTGGGGGCACGCACGCCGTACAGGTTCAACAAAGGTGTGTGCGTGCGTGTGTGTGTGTGTGTGTGTGTGTGTGTGTGTGTGTGTGTGTGTGTGTGTGTGTGTGTGTGTGTGTGTGTGTGTGTGTGTGTGTGTGTGTGTGTGTGTGTGTGTGTGTGTGTGTGTAGCCAAGTAAGACTGTGAGGTGTGTAAGAAATCTAGCACATGAATGGAGGCCAGGGAGGCTGCGGCTCCCTCTTAAATCTGTGACCTTTCTCCGCTTCCTCTTCATGGTGTCAGGTAAAAACCTGGAAGGGGAGGGTGGAGTGAGGAGGTCAGCTCAGACCGCACCGCCCCGATATGGCCCCACACTGGAGGACACCAGGGCAGAGATGGAGAGATTGTAAGTGTCCAATGTGTGATATAATGAATGACCAAAACCACTGACCTCTTACACTTCTTTTTCTGAAACAGACAATCACTGCTCTTGTCTGTGAGTAGATTTCAGCCTGTAGATACAAGACCTCCATCTCTCTTAGCTTTTGTAATAAAGTTTGTAACACATCATTCTTCATTATTTTAAACACATAATTACTTATCCCTCCTGTAAACCTCTGATCATCTCATCCCTCTCATCCCAAACTCCCTCACTCTTCCACCCTGATCTCTCCACCCTTCTCCCACCCAGCAGGTCCAGTGTAACAGAGCAAGTGAGGGTGGCAGACCTGGAGCTGACGGCCCAGGGTCTCCGAGACTCACTGAGAGAGAAAGAGAAAGAGATTGAGGGAACTGTTCGAGAGATGAGGAAGCAACAGGCCGACAAACACAGGTGGTGATGGCAGAGACATTACTACTAATGCTAGTAATCATGCTGTACTGCAGTTTTTGGAAGGCTGGCAGTGACCAGTTACTTATTTTCCTGACACCGTTATCAAATAACATTTTATGCGCTTCTGAATTTTTTAAATAGGTACATTTTAAACAAGCTTTTATGTGTTAATATATTTCCACTGAATTTGTGGACTATGCTACAGTTGAAATAATTTGTAAAACGTGCACAATGATGTTCGCTCAGAAATTGAGACTGACATTATGAAGGAAGAATAATCTGGCTTTATTTTTTTATATATATATATATTTCAAGTTTTTACACCTAAACAATCTGGTTAAATGGTTGCATGTTGTAGGTACATTTTTATTGAGTTATTCTTTTTTCTTAAGTGTTTTTTTAACCTGTTTGAACACAATAAGAAAAATAAGTTGGAGTGTTCTCTTGCCTCCCTGCTGCTACTGCTTTTACAGCAACAATGTTAATACAAGTAAATACATTGACTTTGCTAATAAATCAAGAATGAAAAGAAACTATCTTTCTTCTCTGCCAGAATAACTATCAGAGAGAATGTGGATCTAATCCGTCTACAAAAGCAGCTTTCAGACAAGAGTGCTGCCCTGAGAGTGACCCAGGAGAGGTACACCGACCTGCAAGAGGTTAGACACCCTGTCTGTCAGCCATTTATTCTGCAGATAATTATTCCTTTGCTATGTTACAGTAAGTTTTTGACAGCAGCTTACAACATATTGTTCTTTTTTTTTGTACCTTCTTTCTTTCCAGGCTTATGAGAATCAGCTAGAAGTGGTAAAAGTCTTGGCTCATACACACAAAGTTCATAACTATTTCAAACAAACACTTTAAGAACATATGTGGTTTGTTACTGTTCTGTAATTTTGACTGGGACATGTGTTTACCCCAGAGTCAGAGGTCAGTGAAGGAAAGCCAGGGAGCTCTGCTGGAGAAAGTGGAGGAGTTGACTGAACAACTGAAGCAGGAAAGACAGAGAGCTCTGGCACTAGAGGGACAACTCACCACCACCTCACTGTCTCTGCAAACCCTGGACAAGGTAGCACATCTGTATCTGCAAGAGATGACAGAAAGAGGCAGATGTTTCATAAGAAAAGTCTGGATGGTATCAGGTTTTTAAAAGATTCAGTTGTTTCTCTTTCAGTTCCAGGAAAGGATATCAGACCTGGAGGGAGAGAGAGATCTGATTAAAGAAAACTATGACACTCTACTAGAGAGGTAAGAGTTATATTCTTCCAGATCCAGGAAAAATATTCTAGAAGATGTACTGAGGAACATTAAGCAGATAAAGATGTTGACATCGAAGAGCACCTATGCTCTTATGATGTGGGTGGGTTTGATCTGACGGTTATTAATTCTTGTCTACACCATAAAAGAAAACTTAAACTCAACCACTGATTTAAAAAGAGCAGCATTTACAATATAAACAGGACATTATATATCATATTGTTTCCATTGTTATTTAAACATGCCTGTTGCATTTCTCAGAACTTTATCTGGACAAAGCAGCCATGATGGTCAGGTGGAAAAACCTGAAGGAGTGGAGCAGAAGAGGGAATGGGTGGGGGAAAACATCTACAGGATGGATATCCAGAGACTGGAGGAGATGCTGCAGGCAGAGAGGGAGGAGAGAGGCAGGCTGGAGCTGGAGAAGGAGAAACTGAGACAAGAGAAGGAAATACTGGAGCAGAGGGAGCGAGAAAGAGGTAAGAAGCCTCCGCTTCAGTTTGATTATATATTCATTGTATTTAACTCCCTAAGCCTCAGCTTATCCAAATCAAACTTTTTCCCTTTTAACAAAATTCAGTTCAATTCAATTTCATTTAAATCACAACACAAGTTATTTCAAGGTACTTAACGCAGTAAAGTCCTTGCAACAGAATCTACCAACATTATAGAAAGGAACCCAACAATTTATTAATTCCCACATGAGCAACAGCTAGGACAAAAATATAAACTTCCCTTTGAAGTTAATGAGACGTAATGGTGTCATATCAATACATAGAGAGTGACAAAGAGAGAGGAGAGGAGCTCAGTGCATCATGGGAGGTCCCCCAGCACCCGAGGCCGATAACTGCATAACTAAGGCTTGACGCAAGGTCACCTGAGCTAGCTCTAATTATAAGCTTTATTGAATATGAAAGTTTAGCCTTAAAAGCCCAACCTTAAAAGTAGGAAGGGTGTCCACCACCTTCCAAACTAAAGCAGGGAGCTGGTTCCTCAGGAGAGGTGCCTGAAAGCTGAAGATTCTGCCTCATTCTACTTTTGGAAACTCTGAGAGCGAAGCACTCTGTTTAGATGATATGATGCTATCAGCTCTGAAATATAATGGAGCTTACCCATGAAGAGCTTTATAAGTTAGGAGGAAAATTTCAAATGCAGTTCTTGATTTTATGTGAAGCCTTTGAAGAGAAACTAGAATAGCAGAATTATGACGTTTGAAACAGAACATCCATTTCAGTCCCATTTCTTCACTCACTTCAGTGTACCCTTTGTTGTTGCATTCAGAGTTTTCTGTGTTCACGAGAGACAAACAAGAGCATCTGGAACGGGAGGTTCACCGGTACAGAGAGCAGGTCTCTGCTCTGCAGGACAGACTTGACTCTGTCACCAAGGTCAGAATTAACAAGTGAATAAAACACTGCTGAACAGCTATTTCACACCTCAGTCTCTTATTTTGTGTCTTTGTATTATTCTGTTTGTGACACAATCATCATCCTCTCTCTCTCTCTCTCTCTCTCTCTCTCTCTCTCTCTCTCTCTCCTCCTCCAGGAGTTTGACATGAGTGTCGATGACCTCAGTGATACTTTTCTGCAGATCAAGGTTTGCCCTCTCTTAGTTCTGCTTCTACAAAACAGACTAAACGAACGGCTCCTTAACCTTGTATCATGTTGTACCTCCAACTAAAGGCGTTTAGGATGCAGCAGGAGAGCAGGGGAGGTCTGCGCTTCCTCTCGACTGATGGGAAGGTGGAGGATTCCACCCGTGAGCTGGTAAACGTCCAGGCGTCGCATGCTGAGACTGTGCTCGAGTTACAGAAAACCAGAAACCTTCTACTGCTGGAGCATCGAATCACTACAGACCTGCAGGTACACACACATTTTAAATGCATGTACATATCAGACAAGACTGAACTGAAATCTGCACTGATACTGTTGTACTTGCCACTTTCTCTCAGTTCTTCCTTTTTGCATTTTAACCAAAACAAATTCTATTTCCTCCCCAAGGAAGAGTTAAACACAATCAACCAGAGGGTGGAGAGAGAGCGGGAGGAGAGCAGGAGGAGGATGGCAGACAAAGACAAACTTTTATCAAGAAGAGCTCTACAGATCAACACTCTACAAGGTATGACAACACCCAGCAGAGTCAAGAACAAGAATCCTATCAAATTTATAATAAATCACTTCATTACTGTTTGACAGGGACTCAGTGGCATTCAGGAAGTGATGTGTTAACTTTGGCAGTTGGCGTAGAAAAATAAGACCAGCAATATCCTCCAGTATGACTTACAGAACCTTTCTTCTCTATCTAAAGCCCAGCTGAAAGAGTTGGCCTACAGCCCCAGGAACTACAAACGGACTATACCAATACAGTACACCTGGCCTGCTGGAGACGAGGAAGTGGTACAGCCCATTGAGGATGACGTAACTTTCTCTCAGCTGAGAGCTGGAGAGTCGTTGTTGGAGGTCCACCTTAAGGTCAAAACCCAAACCCTGTACCTGAACTGATGTTTTCTGATTCTGAATAATCCCAAACAGTTTTCCCGGGAAGCTGATATGTGTTGTTTGTATACTTCCAGGCTGCCACTTTCACCCCTACAGGGCTTCGTATTATGGGCAGCATCCATCCAGGAGCAGACAGAAGAGAAGATATCGTGACCTTCTGCACCTACAGCCTGCTGGACTTTGAGGTGCACTCCACTCCTCTGGTGTCAGGAAGCCAGCCTAACTACGGCTTTACGTCCCGCTATGCTCTGACAGCCCGAGATCTGGGCAGGCTGGGAGGTCAGGGGTCGAGGGTCAGAGTGGAGCTCCACCAGGCGTTAGGCGGAGTCAGGTTTGTGACCCATGGAAGTGGGCACATGACTCTCATGGGTGCCATGGAGAGGAGAGGAGAGCGAATGGGTGGATGTGTCAACGTCACAGGTGAGCAGTACAGTGGATCGTCTGCATTCCTAGTTTGGAAAGTTTGAAAAAAAAACACGTAAATATAAAATGATGTTTCCAATGTTTCTGTCCTCCTCTGTGTCTTTACTCTGTCTCTCTCCTAGGACATGAGGGTGAAATTGTTAGTGTGGTGGATTACTGGGTGCGGCTGTTCCCTCCAGCAGAGCCAATGGACACTGTGGCCGAGAGTGGAGCTGACAGGAGATCAGTGACACAACGGAGTCCTGTGCAGATCACACTCGGCTGGCAAGACAGCGGTCATGAGGTAGAACAGACAGAAGACCACGTTTTATCATTGTAACATTTAGTGTTATAAATTGAGTCTCTCTGCGCTCCTTTTCATGAATCCTGTTTTATCTATATAGTGAAAGGATGTGTTCACCCAAATTATCTAATGTTTATTTACTCATTTACATTGTTTGCAATGCAAATAGTTTTGGTTTTGTATTTAACATCCCGGTTAGTCTGGAATACTTTAACTTTTAATTGGAACGATTTTGTACTACAGGATTGGTTACTTTAAAATAAGCAATACAGTTCCTGGAAAGATTTTCTTATACATATTTTTGGCCACATAATTATAGAAGTTAGCAATACAAGTTTTTTTAAAGAGTTTTTTTTCATAATTTGGGTGAAATACCCTTTAAATAAGGATTTTCTGCTTCCAAGCATTTACCAGATCTGTGCTTACTGTATGACATTATGTGTGATTTATGGCAGGAGTTACACGACTATGGTGGAGGGATCCCCAATGAGTTGGTGGTCATGTTGGAGCGCTGTGTGGGTCTCAATACTCGCTGGCCAGGACTCCTCCCTGATGCCTACCTGACGTACAGGTTCTACGACCTGCCACCTCATGTGTCTCAAACAGTCCAGTGCGCCACCGATCCAGTGTTCAACGATGCCACCAGCTACCCACTAGCAGTAACAACTGATGTCTTGCACTACCTCAGGTACGCTACTTTCAAATCGTCCTTTTCAAAGTGTCCTTGTCAAATTTTCAGTTCTTATCAGTTTAGGTCTGCAGATAATCTCCATCTTTGCAAAATACTAACACCCTTCACCTGCATTTTTGCTCAGGTCCAGCAGCTTGTGGGTGTATGTGTTCGATGACAGTGATGACCAGATACCACCACCCTACCTGGCAAAGACCCCCATCCCACTGCGAGCCCTGGCAACAGGCAGAGACATCAGAGGTGAGGGAGAGAGAAAAGTTATCTGATCAAGATGAAGGTGGAAGATGACATGTTATTTTTACGGTCTCTCCACACATCAAATGTTTTACAGAACTGGTCCCAAAACCAACTTTTACCAGTGTCTTTGGTCTTCCCTTTATAAGTGTGGAAATTTGAGAACTAATCATGCATTTTCTTGCAAAAGTTGACAATGTAATCTAATAGTCTCAGAGTGAAGGGAAAATGTATGTCTCTGAAACATTACCAGATTTCAATCAGTGTCTTATCACTACTCAGGAACCAGAAGGGACCCGAACCAGACTACCTCCTCAGCAGTTTGGACATGTTTCTCTCTCTTCCGCCAGGTGATTATGTTGTGAGGGATTCAGCCGGTGGACCTCGGGGCATGGTCAGAGTCATGATGAAGTGGAAGTACCCCTTTCAGCCACCTGCGGACATCTCGCTGGGTGAACAGGGAAGAGGAGTAGAAAGCAGTGAAGGGGAGGAGAGGAGAAGAGGGGAGGCTGAGGGGTCACAGAGGCCCATAGCCAAGCCCAGATTGAAGGTGATGGCATTTTATTCTGTTGTATTGCTGTGAACTGATAAAATGTAAGAGACCTGTATGTTCAAAGACATTCACTTAATACCTTTTCTTATGTGACTTTATAGACTCAGCAACTTGAGCCCAGAGAAACCAAAGCAGTGCAGAAAGAGATAAAAACTTGGGTAAGGTTGCAAGATTAATTATATGGGGATGCGGGTTTTCGCTACAAGTACACATTATAGTGATGATTGCACGCTAAAGTATTTGTGTGTTTCCAGCCTCAGCCTCCACCCTTCAAACAGAAAAGCTCACAGGACTTACGACCAGAGCAAATCACCTCTGTGAAACCACGGGACACTCGCCGGTCTAAAGACAGGAAGAGATCCACCAAGAGGTCACCCCATCTGACGCCTGAGCCAAGACTGACCAGACCCTCTCATCTGTCAGCTACCAAGTACATTCCAGATTTATTTTCATGTAAAAATCAATTCCAATATCGAGCTGTTTTGCTGAAAAATGTATTATAATCTTACTGAAGATCCTCAGAGGGAACATTTTCCAGACAATCAGCCGCCACGCCGTCAAGGAGAAGCTATGCCAGCGATGCCAGGACTCAGGTTCTCTTCCTCTGGCCTTTAAAAGACACACAAATTGCATGTGTTTGAGTACTTTTCAGTCAAAATATTGTTGTTCAAAGATAATTGGTGTAATTTAGAATGAAAAGACCGAGAACTTGATGGTGAATGGGCTCACATAGTGTTTCTTTTCCTTTGCAGGACCTTCCCTCTGTGGATCAGGGGTCAATGGTTGAAGAAGGTGAAAAGGAGGAGGAGGAGGAGAGGAGTGAGAGTGGTAACTTCTCACATGCACATAATAGACCTGCTTTGGGTTTGTTACAGATACTTAAAGCGTCATTCTGGTTTAAATATGAAAAAAAAGAAGATGTAAACCTTAAAAACTTTACAAATTATAAGCATCTGTTGTACAAAATATCCACTGAAAAAACTGAGCAGACACCTTCTGGCTTTGTTTTAATCTTTAATGTTATTTTTTTGGACTCTACAGCTGCTGCAGGAGACAGTGAAGCGCCTGAATCATCAGAGTCAAGTTCCGCACAAAGCGACATTATCGTCATCCCACCAAAACGAAAAATGACAAAGGTACGATTGAAGTAACTGAGTGAGTGAAAATGTGCGAATGAAGAGGGAGACATTTAGCATCACATTGTGCGGTTATACTTCTATTATACGTGGATCTGCAGTTGGATAATTTTGACATGTCATGTCAAATGTTGGTCAGAAATGATGATGTAGATGAAAAAGAAATGTGTTGTGTTTCAGGGAAACAAGCTGAGAGTTGAGATACTGTCGCTGTCGTTTGAACCATCGTCACACGTGGCGCTGGACGAGTCAGTGCAGCGCGTGTATGTGGAATATCGGCTGCTGGGCGTTCCCATGGAGACGACAGAAACACCCATGTCTCTCCGCAAACCCACAGAGGGGGAGGAGATTCACTACAACTTCACCCGAGGTGAGAGTTGGTGACCTTTGTGCATGCTTGTGCCTATAAAGTTTAAATTTCAAAGATCCTAATTAACCCCTACATCTCTTTCTGTGTCCCTGTCAGTGATTTATGTGGATGGTTCCCAGTCAGCTCCACTCAGACACTATCTTTACACTATGCTGGAGGGCACTGACCCCAACCAGGGCAGGTAGTGTTGTCACTGTTGTGTAATTTTACATGTGAAAATATAAGAAAATATTTCTAATTATGTTTCTGCTCTATTCCGAAACCACAAAATTGAAGTGCTCACAATGATGTGTGTCGCGACAGGTTGAAGTTCACAGTTGTTAGTGAGCCGATGGACGATGACGAGGAGTGTTTGGATGTTGGACAGGCTTTCCTGAACCTAAAAGAGGTGCTGCTCACAGGAAATGATGTCATGGAACAACAAATTGACAGTAAGTTCTGTATTTGTGTGATTTTTATGGGGGGCGTGGGGAGTGAAACCCATGCTGGCTGTGTTTATGATATGGACTATTGTGTTTTTTTTTACCATCTACATATTAATTCAGAACAGCACAAATTAGTTTTTATTGTTTTAAACTCTATTGTGGGCATATTGTGAGAGAAAACAATTTATGGAAATAAAACAGTCGATCTGGTTTCAAAACTACGTAAAAATAACAATTCAGTTATACATTTAGTACAATGTCGTGTGCATAAATAATTTTTTTCTCAATCTGTGTTTCTCTTTCCTCCAGTTGTGAATGTGGATGAGGACAGGGAGGTGATAGGAAATCTGAAAGTGTCTCTGGAAGCGGCGAAAGTACTGACTGGGATTTACCGGGAGTTTCACCGGGAAGAAGATAAGACGGATGAAGAGGACGAAGATGCAGAGGAGGAGGAGGAGGAACAAGAAGAAGAGAAGAAAAGAGATCATATAAAAGTGGTAGATGATGATGATGATGATGATGATGATGACAGTGACTTTGAATGAATGTGTAAACCGATGAAAACATTTTAGGTACAGGGAGGAGCTTTTGTTTTTCCTTGTTTGTAACATTTTCAAAATTTGGAAAAACAAAGAAATAAAGAGTCATTTCTGAAAGATATAATAGGCTCGTCAATGAAGATTTTGGAATTCATACATGTCATGTTCATTTCTGTCAATCTCACACTTTATGTATATTCGTATTGTGGTATTTGTGTAGTGCAGTGTTCCACATCAGCTGCAGCTTCATTGGCCACCGAACTCAGAAAATAGGCCGGTGCTTCCTCCTGCACGTTCCCATACTTGAATACACTTATGCACTCAAAATAACAAGTCGAAGTACGTGATGAGTGACACAGCGTCTGTCTGCATGGCCGGTTTATGGTTGTAAGCTGCCTTTAGATTGATCTTTTTCCTCCAAACTTAATATCGAAAATATTGGTTGTCTTCTTCATTTGTGTTTAATCAAATGACCAGTTATTAATTGATAAATGAAAAACCAGGAGCCAAGTATTATCCCAGTGTAGAATTACAGGTTGGTTTCTGGACATAAAATTGACGCCCTAAGGGCCTTGAAGGCGACATGGATGGGTCAGTGGGTGAGGAATTCATAGCAAATGTGGAGAGATGAATCCAACTATTTTGAATATGATGCAAAAGTATGTGTTATGCCAATTTTACTTAAAAAAAAAACTATTTATGGTTCCATTTTGAAATTAAATTGTTAAATCATCATATAGGTAAGTTCAGGCTGATGTCCGATTGTCAGAAAAACGTGTTTTTTTTTTTTTTTTTTAAAACAACAGGTCATGAAAACACATTTGAATGCATCGCGTGGTATCGCGATATTGAAACTCTGGGTTTTACTGACAGTCAGTGAAAGCATCACTAAATTGGCGTCGCCTGCATCTTTTAATTTAAAAGTAGTCGAGCAGTTCGTTACCTCTATGTTAAAAAAAAAAAAACCAAAACAAAGTAAAAACCGAGTTGACAGCTCGTTCAAGTTGTAAAACAAGGTTTTAAGTTGAAATAGTCACCGGTTGAGGAGGACTAATTGTGAGTTTTGGTCGTAAAACAAAAACAAAAAAACGTCCAGACAGCTGATTCGCGCTCCAGAAAAGTTTGGCTAACGTTGAAGTCGACGGGGTGAAGGTTCGTCGTTAACTTTGAGTGTAAAATTAATCGCCAAACTCCCTCAATTCAACAATGGTAAGTATCTATTACATACGTTTAGTTTTTCCCTGAGGCGGCTTGGTCATTAGTATGTTGAGCCCAATTTATTATCAGAAGTGTTCACCGTTGCCTGGTAAGTTATTTCTCTTTATAACAACTGGCACACCCATCTTATTTCACGTTTCAATGGACTTCTCGAGATTATAGTGTTTAAATAAATAAATTTAAAAAATGAAGCTGTTTGGCTTTGTATTTCACAGAAGGAGTTAATGAAGTCCGTCAGCCACCAGCAGGCCTGTCAGCTGCTCCATAACAAGTTCATTGTGGTGTTGGGCGACTCCAGTGAGTAACAGTTCATTCACCTCCTTCAAATAATATTTGAAATAAATGTCTTTCTTGCTGCTGGAAAGTCTGACCCGTGTCATTTCAAAATGACTCCAACTTGCTCTTGAATAATCAGTATTTTAACTAGAGTTTAGTAAAGATATGTTAAATCCATAAGAACCCTGTATTGTGTGAATTTAAGGTCTGCTGTGTTTCCTCCTCAGTTCAGAGGTCCATATACAAGGACATTGTTCTGCTGCTGCAAAAGGAGAAATATCTCTCTTTAAGACAACTAAGGAGCAAGGCAAGATGAAGGATATGTATAAGAAAGTGCACTCCACTGGACAACACATCTGTCCACTGAATATATATAGATTTAATATTCATGCTTTTAATGTTTTTGTTTATTTGTGTCATTTCTGAATGCTGTAATCGCCCCCCCCCCCAAAAAAAAAAAAAAACCCCGCAGTGTAACAGGTGTCCCTTCTTGCTCCTGCTGTCCTCACGCTCAACTTGTTCGTCCAGGGCGAGATGAGCTTCGAACAGGACTGCCTGGTGGAAGGAGGCTGTTTGGATGAAATGCACAACGGGACCGAGTACAGGGAGGTTCGGCAGTTTCAATCCGCCCACCACTTGGTCCGCTTTTATTTCGTCACCCGCATCTACTCTCACTACATGCACAGCATCCTCGAGGACTTCCGCAATGGCTTGAAACCAGATGTGGTCTATGTCAACTCCTGCATCTGGGATATTTCCAGGTGGGTAGATGCCAGCGTACTGTATACCAAATAACAAGCTATTCATTTGATATAATCCAACATTGATTCGGTAGGTGCCACTATAATGAAACAGAAATATGTGAAACAATTCATCATGAAATATCAGTATTGCAGATTTTAAAAGAAACTTTTTGTTCCCACACACCCCTACTATCTTTTGGCATGTATGAAAGGTATGTCAAAATATACCGCATAAATCATGAGTGTTTATATAGCAGAATCCATCTCTGTCATCCTGCCTGACATTGCTGCCCTACCTGGTGTCACGTGAATCACTTTTAATGAATGTCGACTTCGATTCGTATTTTCATCGTCAATTTGTTCTTTCCATGTTGTTATCCGTGCTGTGTTTTGTAGATACAAATCCAGTTCGATTAACGACGACTACAAGGAGAACCTGCATAAGTTCTTTAATGAGCTGAACGGGATTCTGCCCGAAGAAACGCTGGTCGTGTGGAACCTTGCCATGCCCTTAGGAGAGAGGCTCAAAGGTGGCTTCCTCGTGCCCGAGGTACGTCGTCCACAACCAACTACATTTTAACCATAGAATGTGTGTTAAAGAAGAAAAAAAAAAAAAAAAGACGCAGACTTGGTGGTATTTGTGTCGTGCAGTGTTCCACATCAGCTGCAGCTTCATTGGCCACCGAACTCAGAAAATAGGTCGGTGCTTCCTCCCGCTATGCAGCCATGATGCCAACTGTTGAGGGTGAAAAGTGTCCAGTGTTTTGTACTTCAATTTGTGGACTCTTATGAGTACGATACCGGGACGTTTCCACACTAGAATACACTTGTGCACTCAAAATAAAAAGTTGAAGTACGTGATGAGTGACACTGTCTGTCTGCATGGCCGGTTTATGCAGCTGCAGGCAGCTCTCCAGCCGCGATGGTACCCACCTGTCACTCAAAGCAGCCCTGCCCTTAATCATGTGTAACTTTAAGCCTTAATGCAATTTAAATGGATGCGTTATAAAAAAAAATATTCCCCCATACAGTTATCATAAATGGAGAAATCGGCTACAAAGACTAAAACCTTTCTTTGCACCAGGCTGTAAACATGTTTATTTCTGCTGTAAAGTTTTAACATGGGGT
Source organism: Brachyistius frenatus (assembly GCF_029030835.1). Taxonomy (NCBI): domain Eukaryota; kingdom Metazoa; phylum Chordata; class Actinopteri; family Embiotocidae; genus Brachyistius; species Brachyistius frenatus. Next base: position 337,627 of record NW_027210894.1, read on the forward strand.
CTACAGAGACTGACTCACTTTTGGCAGGATCTGCGGTTTTGTTTCTCAGCCCTTCATTATAACTATACATGGTAATCCGGTTTGTTGGATCAAGTCTGCACATATTCGGTTTCACAAAGTATTTCCTCTTACACGTTCTTAATATGAAACATCAGCAGTGTTTAACTGCTACTGCAGCACTGTCACTGTCCTCAGCCCACTGTTGTGACATTGAAAAAAAAAAAAAAAAAAAAAAAACATTGTTTAAGTACACTACATCAGAATAAGTAGAGAAAATAGTTTTATTTTTCATTTCTTCATTTTATCTTTCCCTTCCGGTCGCACCATACTGTATGCACGTAGTCACACCTGTAGGGCCATAGTGAAACTGATCATTGTAGATATAGTTAACATGTCCACATCAAGTAGACAACAGAAGCTACACTGGAAGTTCTGGCAGCTTTTGGCCGATACGTCTGTTGTCTTGAGACTCCAGTCTTTATACCTAAATTGTGTTTTAATCTTTTTGAGTCATTTTTCTGCACTTCCATTAGTCTGCTGCTGCTCTTTCAGCCTCAAAGCTCAGTGTTCTCCCTCGTTCATCTCAGATTGAGTACAAGGCCTCTCAGTTGCGCTCAGATGTGATTGAAGCCAACTTCTTCGGCGGGACTCTGGCTGATGCCTATGGGATGGATCTGTTGGACCTCCACTTCCAGTTCCGCTTCTCCTTGCACCATCGCACGAAGGACGGAGTCCACTGGAACGCCATAGCCCACCGCAGGATAACCTGTCTTCTGTTGCAGCACACCGCACAGGCCTGGGGTGTGATAATGCCCTGTCCACTGACTGCTATTGGTAAGGAGGATGACAGTGTCTCACACACACACACACAGACTAATAGATTTCACTCCCACTATAAGACGGGACTTTGTATTCGTGGTTTAGGCATTGCTGCAATATTGGGATGCTGGTGTTTTCCATAAACAGACGTTACTCTGCCAAGTCTTTGACTTCGGAAACTCATGAACACGAGTTTGTTCTTTCTAGAGCATCCTCAAGTTACTAATCAGAAGTCAGCCTGTGAGAGTGCCACAAAGGTTGCAGGTAAGACATCAGATGATGATGTTGATTAAGACTGTTTCTGTTCATTTATTTTATGGGGACGAGCAATCAGTCACCACATGATGGCATCCAGCACTCAGATCTTGATTTATAGTATTGCGGTACGAACCAGACGGTTGCTTATCTTGACGCAGTAGAAAACAAGCTCATGTTAAAATGACAGTGTTGTATATCAGTATAAATCCAGTGCAATAGTGATATGACATTTTCCACAGAATCTTGAGCTTATTGTCAGTTTAAATTAAACGGCAGCTTTACTGGAACCTAAATGAAGTCTTTCTGTAGAGACCTTAGAAATATGTCCTGTCCAGAGTTTAGAGGATGACCACAATGTTCGTGTAAATCTTGTCATAACTAGAGTGTTTATAGAAGTCATACTGGTGCATGTCATGCTGCTTTATCAGTACTGTCTCAGCTGGAGAGGGCCTCAAAGTACCTTATTAATTTTGCTATTTGTGTCTACACATAGAGGTTTTCTTGGTTTTTAAGGTTTTTGCTTCATGACTACGTATTGTCTATAATAGAAAGGGAAAAGCTGCTTAAAATACTAGATGTTACTACTACCGAGTTTCTCCTGGGCCAGTTTTGCTGTCTGCTATGGGACATTTACTATTCTGAATCAAGAGCAGACAAGAACAACTTATAAATGTCCATGGACATGTTATAGCCTTTTTATGATTGTGTGATTGGTAAACATGGTCCATCTACAAAAAAAATCTCACTACTGCAGAGTTATAGTGCTTTGCAAATGTTGACGGAAACAAACATTAGCCAAAAAACAATCCCTAGAATACAGTAAACCTCAGATATTGATAAATCATTCGGTCTCAGGACAGTTTTTCTTTTTTCAACACCTTCACACGGCCTCTCCAACACCACTTCGACATTTCATTTTTCTTCTGACTTGACGTTCCCTCTTGCTTCTCTCTCCTTCTTGCATCTAGAAGACTGCCGCCCAACAAAGAGGAGTTCCAGCGGCTGCGGAGACGAGTTCTCCAGCGACACTCTGCCTGATGGTTGCTTCAACTTTGAGAACAACAACCCAAGACAACAGACGTATCGCCCAAAAGCTGCCAGAACTTGCAGACGTGCTGCCCCACCGCAGCCTCTGCAACCACTCCACAGACATCCGCGGAGAAATAGTAAGTACACAGGAGTTGGGATGCCGACGTCCCTGTGGTGTAATGAACCAAACCAGCCAGGTCAAATTTCACTTTCGTGTGATCCAGTCATTGTGGGCGTCAGTGAGCTGCCATGTACGCCTGTCTGTCCTGCAGACGCCGACTCCAGTTCTCCTCACTACTTGGAGCCCTACAGAGAGCACCATCATCAGCAGGTGATGAGGAACCGACACACCAGACGCCACTATGCCCCGTACACCCAGCACGGACCCACTCATGATCCCCCTCATGGCTGGTAGGACTGAGGCACGGGTGTTTTACAAGCTTTAGACACGCAGCTCTTCTTCCTGTGCTTTCTACTTCAGTCTCTCCTGCAGAGCAGTGCCTAACGTCACTATAGTCCTGTTTTAAAGCAGAACTACACAACTTGAGCTTAGTTCTCCCCTATTTTAACTGAATTGTGTGAATGACATAAACGTATGTTTAGGCGCTGTACTTTACATTGGGTTAGTTTGAATTGTTAAGTTTTCTAATTATTTTTTTTCTTCGACACTAAAACGAGATTGTAAATACATTGTTCCTTTCGTAACAGTTTTAAATATTCTTCACTGTAAATGTGTCAGGTGATGTATTCTATTAAAGTTTCCACTAAGGTTTCAGCACAGGACCGTGTATGACTCCTTTTTAAAATTCACTTCTTACAGCTCCAAGTGTCCTAACTTTCAGTGATGTCTCTTAATGTCCCACACAGGTCAAGTATGCTAAACACTTTGGGCCTCATTCATCAACCGATCTTAAGAAGAAATTTCTTCTTAAACCCCACTTATGCAGTTTTGACGAAGATTCTGGCATTCACTAATGTTTTCTTATGAGATTTCTTTTTAGGTAAGAACAAAATCTACGCACACTCAAGAGCACACACCTTTGAGTGGAAATGCCACTAAAAATCAAAGAGGTTTCAGTGTATTTGTACTTTTTGTTTCTGGGATTTAACCAGTGTTGAGGCTGTCTGTCAGTGGTTTGACCGTTCACTCCTGGATGTCCAGGATCTGAGATCAGACATGGTGCAGGTGAACAGGATCTGGGTGCAGGTGAACAGGATCGGGGTGCAGGTGAACAGGATCGGGATGCAGGTGAACAGGATCGGGGTGCAGGTGAACAGGATCTGGATGCAGGTGAACAGGATCTGGATGCAGGTGAACAGGATCTGGATGCAGGTGAACAGGATCGGGGTGCAGGTGAACAGGATCGGGGCTGAAGTTGTTCTTCCTCTTGGACTCTGCTGCTCCAACGTCTGTTAGCATTTACGTTTCTCTCATCTTCTCTCTCCTTCACTTGCTGTGACTCCGTACTGCAGTGTCATGCCCTTTTATGGGCATTGGCAGGATGTTTACTTATGCTAATTAGTGACAACTGGCACGCCCTTTCAACTTACGAGGACCGTGGTATTCATCGAGATAAGAACAAAGGTGCCAACAAATCCGGGGTTTAAGAACACGTCATGAATCTGACAGTCTTTTCTTGGGACATTTTTTAAGAACAAATTTAAGAAAATTCTTAAGAAAATATTGGTGAATGAAGCCCATTGTTCTTTAAAGCAGTCCCAAAGCAGTCCAGCTACATTTTGATAACATCATCACTTCAACCTTTGGTAGAAAATATCTCTTGAGCTCTAAATTAGTATTAAGATTAAACAGGAAATAAACTTAACTAAAACTTGTATGCTAAACTGTACATTACCAAAATTGGGAAAAATCCATCATCAGCTGTTCTCAACAAAAACTAATAAACCTAGATTTGCATGTTTGTCAGCAGAGGATTTTTATATTGGACTGTAAACTTCAGTAGCTTATGTCTTTCAAAACACATTAGATAGCATAGAGGCATAACATTCATAAATAATATTTCTTGCTCTGAAGTGAACTGCTTACTTTTATTGTCCGAATTGCAACAAATACAAAAAGATAGAAATAGGAAAAAGCAGATCAATTGGTGTGACTGCTGTAGAAATCACTTGTTTTTCAAATTTCCACAAAAAGTTGGCAAAACTGTTGCACAATCCGTTTTAATAATGAAAACATGCCTTCAAAACATGACAGGAGTCCTGGACACGAGTTTTACGTCAGTATAAAGACACTGCTGTTGGTCAAATGGATTAGTGCTATAACTTTGCAAATAGTGGAAACAGTTTCCTGAGAATAGTGAAAAGCAAAAGGGATAAATAGGAGAATGTAGAAGTAAAGTGTTAGTGGGAAGAGATCGGAGAACAAAAAAAACGAGCCTTTCTTGATGTCCGTCAGCCGCGGCTGCAGGCCGACGTCTTAGACCATGAGGAGGCGGTGCACTTGCTGCAGCTGCTGCTGCGATAGGACGAGGCGGTGGACTTGTTCCTGTCCGCGGGTGCATGGAATAGCAACATGACCCACAAACACGGTTCCTCCCTTCTTCTCCTCCTTGGCCTAGAAAACACAAATATGCACGTGATGTGTTTTGCATGTGCTGATCCACCACTTCTAACACGAGTGTTAAAATCTTGTTCAAAGGAAAGAAACTTAGAATAGTGTACTGCATGGTAGCACCTTAACAAAGGAGGACACCGGGAATGTGGCAAAGTCAGAGGAAGCCTTTGCTCCAGGCTGATACGAGACCACATGTTCAGCTACCTCACCCTGAAACGCAAGATTTGATGTGACTGTTAAGTTTTGTGATACCGTGAGCTGATGGACATGGTATAGACGTTATACAAGGGGTGGGTCTTGAAGTGTAACCTTGAGTTTGTCCAGAGCATCACTGAGGTTCTGCAGTCGAGCGGTCTGCTCCAGCAGCTGGGAGCTGGCACTGACTGGAAGAAACGGGAGAGGAGAGAAGAGTTCAATCAGCTGGTAACAGAAGCAAACACACACACGCGCATGTCTACTCTAGAAATGAAAGATATTGAAAGACCTCAACTAAAATGAGCACACAAACCTGTTGTCTTCCCTGTAATGTCCACCACTTTCACCTCGGCACTCAGCTTGAGCAGGGTTGCCAGCAGCTGGTCGGTCCTGCGATAGATGCCCGTGTTCAGTCCCTCTGGAGGCATGGAGCTTTGTCTGGACCCTTGTGGGAGTTTGGGAGGACAGAGCGGTGGCAGGGAGGCAAGCTGGGCTCTTATCTTCTCTGCCTGTAAGTAAAATACACTCCAGGTCAAAATTACAAGGGTTTACACAGGTTGTGCATATTACTAACATATTACTAATATTCAAACCAGTGTACCTTGAGCCTGTTGTTTTCATTCTTGAGGTGTTTAATGCCCAGTCGCTGGGCCTCAACCTGCTGCCTGAGGAGAGGGGAGTCAACCACCTGCATTGACCCTGCTATGGAGGCGGGCACACCTGCTGGAGGAGGGACAAGGATAATGGTGAGACTTTAATCACTACGACACCTTGTGCTTCTCCTTTGTCGTCTTCTTTTCCCCAAGATTTGGAGACGATTTTTGTGAAAAAGACAAAAGACTCTTATTATAATGCAATTAAACATCTCGCATTATCAGTTGGTTGAAATAGGTTTTCTGCAGGATGATTAGGAGGATGTCCTAATATTTTGTCGAACAAAACCATAATCACCTAGTAATTCACCTCCAGCAGAGCCCTTAACAATAGAGGCAATTCCTGAGGCAGGCGAGCCTCTCAGCCCCTCAATGGTCATCTTGGACTGGTTATTGATGCGTTGTTTCAGCTCTGCCTTCTCCGACTCCAGCTGGTCGATATCAGCCTGCAGAGCATCCATCGTCTCTTCAAACTCCCTGAAGATGAGGAAGAAGGAAAGTAAGACGCATAATAGAGAAAAGGGAGAGGTGAGAGAAAGATGAAAAACAAAGAGGGATGTGAAATCTGCTTCTTCATCCGTCTTACTTTTCTTTCTTCTTCAACAGGGCAATGTTCTCATCCAGTTTGGTCTGAATCTTCTCCACCCGTTCGTCCGCATCTTTGGTTGAGGTGTCCAGCTTCTTTTCCAGGAGGCTCAGGCGGACATTGGCCTCACTCAACTCCTCACCCTGGTAGAGAGAGGTACAGCAACACCTCTTATGCCCGTTACTTCAGCTTCCCTCCTCTGTTTCTGGTCCCTTTTTCGCAGACATGTGCACAACACTACACTTCTGAAGGTATCTGATATTTTTAGTTTTTGCATGTTTCCTCATCGGGTTACCTTAATCTTCAGGGACTTCTTGACCTCCTTAATGACCGTTTCTCTGTCTTCTAATTTGACTCCGAGACCCTCAGCGTCAGTCATCTCAGCCCTGACGGTGGAGGCTCTCATCTCCACTGGAGGACTCTGAGGACAGGAAGGCACCGTGATCAGAAGGTTGGAAATAAAAAAAAAGAAGACTTGACAAATGGCAGAAATATGCAACATGTGAAAAAGTTGAGACATACGAATACCTTTCTCTGTGGTTTTTCAGCATCGTACTCTCCTTCCTGCATGGCTGTAGCCATCTTGTTCATGGTAGTGATGACAGAGCTGCAGGACTGTCGCAAAAACTCGGGGCCATTCACGCCATGGGAGCCGTATACCTTGAAGAAAACGGAACGGATGAGCGAGCAGGGCAGTGGCATCTTATGTCCGCCTCCACAAACAACAATACTGAGTACAGTTACTAATGATGTTTTGGAAAGAAAAATACATTTGGAAAGATTTACAGAATTTTTGACAACCCAAGTATTTGAATAATCTTGATAAAATAATTTGCATTGCTATTTTGTTCAAATAAATGCTAATTATTATTTATTATTATATTTTGGCTCAGCTTGCAGTTGTGAGGGGGAAAAAAAGAGTTTAAAGTGGCATTACCTGCTCCACAGCCTTGTAGGAAATATCCTCTAGTTTGAGAGCATTGAGACCCTCCTGTTCTCCCAGTGGAGCAACCATCTGAGCTCCAGCTGCAGCCACCTCCTGGAGTACTGCCACCACACGGGTCAACTGGCGCCTGCACTCCGTCAGTGCCTCTGACACCTGCCAGATGAGACGTGACATGTCAGTTAAACATGCAGTCAGCTGTACTGCACTCATTTTTGTCATTTAGTTATATAATGAGCATGTTTCTGTACCTGCGGTCCAAAATTGAGAGCTGCAGGAACTCCAGCTACATCTGTTCCGGGCATGCGACGGCGGACCTTCTTACAGAACTGCCTGACATCAGAGCTGGAAGTGTCCAAGTCCTTCAGAAGAACTGTCAGACCAGAGCTCTCCTGTCCTGCCGCCAGGAACGCCCGCAGACGAGCGACCTCCACTCCCATACAGTCCAAGGCACTCTGGGTAAACTGCAGGGGAGAGGGTTGCATGGGTTAGTTACAGTTAGAAAAACCTGTAGCTATATGCTCGGCCTATTTTGGACGCCACATTGCGTTACAGAAGTATTGTTTATAAAGGAAATAAATGTTTCAATTAAAACAAATTCTGTCTTTTTTTTTTAAACGACGCAAGAATGCAGGATTCGGTTAGTTCTGTATTAACAATGAAATCACACTAAGCTCGAGTACCTTAATATGGTCAGCCAGCTGCACTGTGCAGTTCTCAGTGTGATCTGCCAAATGGACACTGTACAGTTGCTGCAAGACAAAACAGAGACACTTGATATTTAAGAAAATACTACATTTGAATACAGTTAGATGTTTCCTGTTATATTTCACCGAGTAGGTGAGGTTGCATCCCTGTACATAGGAGGATGCTCATATATAAACATGGTGGTTTAGTATATTTTATTCGTTAATAATTGTAAAACTAAAGTTCAACAGACTGAGGGAGACATTTTAAAGCATTAAATCAAATTTGTTAAGACACAGGATTGAACTGTGAATCCCAGAAGATAAATGGAGCCCGTGTGTTTTAACAGACAGACCACTGATGTATTTCAATATAAAACACTCTCATTTGTTACCTGATAGTATTTGATGGCCTTGGTCAGAGGCTCCACCTGAACAGTCTCATCTAGCTGGTCTTTATGCAGCAAGTCGATGAAATAATCCAGAGAGCGCTCGTGGAAGCTCATTTCAGAGTAGAGCGTTCCCATGCGCTTGAAAACCTCCACGCTGCAGGTACTCAGAGCCCTGAAATCGGGGCAGGGAAGAAGGACAAGGATTGACGACACATCCAGCTGGTCAGATTATAATTTAAATGTCTGTACATGTATTCTTCACATTTCTCGGATAATAACACAATATTTAATATCCTGATAGATTAGTGATGATGCTGCTGCTATGCTCACTGTTCATATTTGTGCAGGGTGGCCTGCAGCAGGCTGAGGGAGTACACCAGTCCTGAAGCGAAACTGCGCTGTTCTCCTGGAGGACCTCTGAGTCCTGTTCCCGGAGCCAGGGTCCCGTTCAGGTCAAACTTCTCCTGGGCCTGTTTACTGATCAGATCGGCCTTCAAGTAAGACAATACGAACACATTAGTTTCCACGACAGACTGAGCGCAACAATTGAAATGGAGTGTCCCGCTGCTTCATACCTTGCAGATGAGCCTGGGAATGAGCAGGAGCACCAGAATACAGTCGTGGTCTCCGCCGTGACGGAGGAAGGAGTCCGGCATGAAGGAGGTGAGGAGGGACACCTGTCTGTTCGACTGAGCCACTTCCATTTTCCTCAGCTCCATCTCAATGGCCTGGAGACACAGTGACATTTGTTTAATTATGAAGAGACTGAGAGCCAACAACAACACTGGTCGTAAAGATGTGAACTTGCTAAACAGTCACCGTGCAGATCTTACCTTGGCGTAAGCCTTGGTCTCTGCAAACTTGATCTTGAAGTCAAACAGCTCGGCAGGCGGTTGCTGAACTTGTTCTGCATTTGTATTCTGCTGACTGGTCAGCTCTCTGTTGGCATCCTAATACACAGAAAATAAAAGCTCATGCAGTGTCAGGGCATTTACTGCAGGCCTCATGCTTCCACAGCTGTGCTATTATCCAAACGGTGACATGTCATCACTCCTAACCACCTACCTGAAGTGAGGCGGTGAGCTCTCTGTATTTGCTGATGGTCTGTTGGTAATCAGCCACAGTCTCCTGGGCAGCTTCCACCTTTTTCTCTGCCTCTCTGACCTTCGCTCCACCCAGATCCAACTGTTCCCTCAGCTCCATCTCTGTCTCTCTGGCGTTCTCCTGGAGCTCATCATTCATCTCATTGATGGCTTCCTATTGATGCAGGAAAAATGGGTCCAATGATTGGTTGATCAAACGGGCATGTTCATTGCTAAATATCCCAATTTTTTTTTTTTTAATCTTTTCCCTACTGTAATTGAACAATGCAGCTGCACTGACCAGATCCGTGACCGTTTCTCTCAGCTCTCTGACTTTCTCCTCTAGGTCGAGGTTCCTCTCCGTCAGCGTCTCCACCATCTCCTCCGACCCCAGAGCAGCATCCACCTGGTACATGTAACACACACACACACACACACACACACACACACACACACACAGGGAGGCATTTATGTACAGCTCAAATCGGACTTCCAAATGAGGTTTTAAACAATACCAGTCCTTGCCTCCATTAAATGTCCATACTAAGCACATAAGTCAAACCTTTTCCATCAAATTTGATTCTTGTGTCTGCCTGGCTTTACCTGCTCCTTTAGCTCATCAATAGTGGCCTCCGCCTGCTTCACGTCCTCCTGCAGTTTTTCCTTCTGAGTCCTCAGAGTCTCCAGCTCAGTGTTCTTCTTCTCCATATGTTTCTGCAGCTTTACATGTTCCTGTTTCTCTGAGGCAGACAGATCACGCATCCTGTGGAGGATCCGGAATTTAGTTATTCAGAGTTAATGCAAGTTAATGTTCTTTGATTTCCGATAATTTTCTGGAGACAGCTGTCAGCAGTGATGATTAGAGCTCTCTTCATTATCTATTAATCTGTTGATTATGTTCTTGGTAAATAATTAGCTGTTTTGTCTTTAAAATGTCAGATAAAGGTGAAAAATTTCTACCAGTCAGCCTTAAAAAAGTTGGTGATTAATTTTGAGTAAATCAACTAATCAATTGACTTTGTTGCAGCTCTAGTTGTGGTTTAAAAAAAAAGATAATTTCTTCTTATTGCTATGGAAAGGTTTCACATTTTGTATTTTATCATGAACAGTTAACAAAAGGCGCTTTTAAGAGACATTTGTACTGACCGGACCAACGCCTCTTTCAGTCTGCTGTTTTGCTCTTCCAGCTGTTTGACTTGGTAACTTGAGGCGGCTCCATCCGAGCCTGTATGACATAAAGAGAAGGACGGCGGTCAGGAAGGTCAGTAAAAGAGATGTGACGAGGAGGGAACACGGAAGAAGAGAGAGATGAAATCTTTGTGGATCAGAGATTCATTGACACATGCTGTTCATCTCAGTTTAAACACCTTTCTCTGAGATCTCATGCCGTATGATCTCCAGGTCCATGGAGAGCTCCTCCACTCTCTCTTTCAGGGAGTCCACCTCCACTTGCAGTGACTCCGCTCGCTCTTCAGCCATCTCTTTGTCCAGTGTGGCCATCTCGATGGCGTCTGCTGTGTCCGACATCTCTTCCATGTAGCGGTCCTTGCCCTCCTGCGCTTCCCGTGCTTCCTGCCAAGTAGAGAATGTACAAAATAAAAATCAGAAAGGCAAACATCATTGAAGAGCTGCTCCTTTCATTTGTACAGGCTTTAAAAATCAGTAACTTTATATTCTAAAAATCTGTTTGAATGTTATCTTTGTCACAGCACATTGTAAACACTCTGATAATGTTATAATTCTAAATGACTGAATTCTACTTTTGACCTTCTTGGCCTCCTTCAGTTGTTTCTGCAGGTCGGCCTGCTGCTCCTGCATTTTGGTCTTCCACTCCTGAAGCTGCTCCAGCTGGATCTTGTGTTTCTCCAGCTCCTTCAGCTTGGCCTTGTCCTCCGTTCGCTTCATCTTCAACGTCTCCAGCTTCTCCTCCAGGTCCTTCACTTGAGCTCGCACTGATTCCTCCTCCTAAGAAGGATGGAAGGGTGGAGGGAGAGGTGAGAAGATGCCAATTTAAAGGATTAACAGGTTTATTTCCCAAGATTTGAAGGGAGTAAAGACAAATGACAAAACCTTGATCAAATCCCACCACAAAAAAAACAGAATAAGATGATAAATGTACAATATAACTACCCCAGATTAATTAGCCTCTACCACTGAATACAATAACTCTGTACAGACAGATTATTTAATTTCTCTAACATAATGGTGGATGTGGTGGAGCCTGTCTTTCAGTGTCTCGGAAAGTTAAACCATGCATCATCACCATAAAGTTCACCCTGGAGACATTTCTGAACTATTATAAAGTATCACGAGGGGGTGCTGAGGGTCATTTTTCCTTCCTGAGCTTGTTAGTAAACTCATGCCAGGTATCGTCCGCATGCATGTAGCCGTTAGAAAACTCTACCTGCTTGGATATGGCAGGTTCCACCTGGTCCAACAATAACAACATGGATGAAATAGAATAAAATCATTAAAATGATGAACTGGATGGACAAAATAAAAACAAAATGGCAACACTGGAAGGACTGAAAATGAACCCGTTAGGTTTTCTCTGCTGACACTAGATATGGCTCTTGCAGTGGTCACCTTGCTTGGAGTGGCCGGGGCAGCTGCTGCCGACGGTGACCCGCTGGGCTGAGGCACGACGGGGGCACCCAGTGCACCCTGCTGGGAGGACAGGCTCACCTCACTGACATCACCGGACAGGGGGGACAAGAGACTCTCACGAGACGCCTGTTGACAAAGACGGGGATGTGTCAGAGAGACGAGAGGGAGAAGTTGAGGAAAGAAACAGACAGCGTGGTGTTCATTCTTTGATATCAGTAAACAATGCAATTATTAACACAAGAGCTTTTGCCACCGCGAACATGCAACTTTGATAAACCCAGTGAACGTCGCTAGATCAGTTTGTGAAATTTGATGTGATTAAATGCAAGACTCTTCTTATTTCATGTGTCTTCCAGGAACAAACATGTCACCTCCCGGTGTTGTCCTACAAGTTCACACCGACACCAGTGTGCACCCGTGCCGCGGAGGACGTTATATTCAACCGTCCTCACACCGCTCCCCGAGAAGTGACTGATATGACAGAGCGTACCCTGAGCGACAGGCTGGGGCGGCTGGAGGAACGTACCAAGAGGGAGGGGAGGGAGGAAGCTGGTGCGAGACGTGGCGTGCTCCACTGCCACAGTGTGATCAGAGAGACTGTTAGGACTCAGAGGGGGTGATGTCAAACTAAAATGCTGCACAGTTAGCCTCAGTCTGAATAGTGAAACCTTGTAGTACTTTGTTGTTTTTCTATACACATTATAACTACTCGGTACATTATACAACTACTCTGTTTGGATTGTGCTCAAACTTTGTGTGACATTTGTATAAGCGCAGAAAGGTACAGCCAGCCTTTGAAAATAAGACATCCTCTCCATCGTCAGAGAAAGCTTGATATAATTCAATACTCGCTGAATTTTTTACATTCTGATAAAGCATCTTTCAATGTAATTCAGAGGATGATAGAAAGCATTTTGTTACCATAAATGATCATCTTTATCGCCATCTACCTTTTATTCAAATACCACCAACACAATTATTATAACATACAGATTCTGGTGTTTAATGATATTTGTCACAACTATTTCTTCAGGTAGAACTCAATGTGCAGCCATGGTGAGACGACTACTACTATGGAGGCTTTCAAAAGTAAGTCATCAAAACAAAGGATGCTTACTTACATGCACGTTTCAGACTATTATATTTAAAAACTAATACATTTTCTGTCCCTGAGGCTCTGTGATTCCTTACACTCCCTTCAAAAATAAACAGTAGATACTTAAGGTGGGAATTCTCAATAGGTTTCCATTAAAATAGAAATAGCTTTGTGGGAAATATGAGTGATTTAACATAGCCCAACTACTTTTTTTTTTTTTTTACTATATTTTAGAATGTATTTTTTATCATACTAAAAATGTGAGGCCTTTGATAAGATTTCAAAAATGTGTCCTTGATTTAACCAGCTCCCTAAGAAAAAAAAAAACCTCTAAAGCATAGTTAAAGTAGAGAAACTTTTTTCAGAATAACCGGCCTTTTGAAATCATAATGTTTTGATGCTCTTTGACCTCTCCAGTCTGCTGCAGACAAGCTCACCTTTGCAGAGCGGCGGGTAGAGAACTGCAGGGGAGGAGGTGAGTTGCAGAGAGAAGGATGGTTTCACACGCGCACACACACACGCGCACGCACACGCACACACGCACACACACATGCACGCACGCACACGCACGCACATCCAGCGATGGAGCAAGATAAGAGATTAGCAGCACATATGTTAGTTTATATTGACCTTTGACCTTAACTTTGATGGCTGCATGCACCATTTAACACCACTTTAAAGAATAGTTCGCTATTGACGAGTCGAGGCACAAGAGGAAAAAAAAAAAAAAAATTCATGCAACAATGTCAAAAAGGGGGGCAAACATCACAGAATAGTGAGGCCAAGAGAAATTATGAAGTCGCCATCAGATGAACTTAAAATCATTTTGGGATGCCTTCAGTAAAAACGTGAATGGGAAAAAAAAGAAGAAAAACCAAGAGAAAATACTGCGAAAACGACAGCTGTCATTCACAAGTTATGTCTTCAGGCAGATGTAAACGGAAGAAAAGGGGAACGTAAATGCCAAAGATGCGTTGCCACATTAGTGCGATTAACAACCAACGCTAAGCAAGAGTGCTGAATTTAAATCGTTCTACCTTCTTAATGTTCACTGGCGTCTGCAAAAGGTATTCAGAATAACAAAAATGAGAAGTCAGCCCAAAAGCTGAGACAAAACAGAAACTTGTTTGCACTGTAGTCACAACAACTTTCTTTCCTGTAGAGGGAAGAAAAGAGACAAGATCTGGCGGGAAATTTTTAAACCAAGCACCTCTGGTCAGAAACACACTGCAAACGACAGCCCAGAGAATCCAGCACTGATAAATCACCTTCAATTAATTTAAAAGATTAATTAAAAAGAACTTCTATAGAAAGTAACACTTTAAACTTAAAGTGTCTGAAAATGAATGTAGAAACAGTGAATATCTACATGGGCCATATTTGTTACATCTACATTACATGCACAGCTATACACAGAAATCCAACTATCTTTAAATCCAGGTCACTAAAACAACACAAAATTACTAAACTGACAAATGACACAGAAACAAAACTGTGAGAACAAATACATGGTTGCCTACTTGCTTGGTTGTTTTGGGAGTCTCAGGGATGTCTGGAGAAAACAAATTAAGAATTATTATCTACTACAATTTGTTATTTTGGGAGACTGTGTGTCAGTAACAGGAGTTCCTGTGGCCTCACCTTTTGGTTTAGGTATCTTTGTTGAGCCAGACTCAGGAGTTTCTGGTGTGGTGGCACTGGAGCCGTCTTCTACCACCTGGAGCTGCACCGAGTGAAACAGGAGTGAAATCAGGACAGCACGACACTAACAGGAGCTAATTCTTAGTGTCCATTTGTAATTAAAGAGCAAATATTGAAAGAAGGGCACACATTATTAGATGAGACAGTGACCATCATCAAACCCTCATGGGTACAACACACAACGATCAGTACATCAAAAAATACATTTATGTCACTAACCTGGGACTGTCTGACAAATATCCCATAATTATCCTCACAGGCGAAGTAGCGCTTCCCCTGTACGGTGCCATCGTTCTTGCCTTTGGGCTCGTCCAGTATGACACCCACCCATTTACCGCTGGCAAAGAGGGTGGCGCCAATGTAGGCAACAGTGCCACGCTGACCTTTGCCAGTCACCTCTACAGTCGAGCCAATCTGGTAGACAAGAGGTGGATAAGAGACTGTGAGTCACCATGCACTTGCAGATTAAATGATTTCTATCTATGTATTCCTTCTCCTTCCTTTGTTGTGTCTGTGCTGGAAAGTGACCTACCTTTGGAGGTCTACTGCTCTCCACTGTTCCTGTGCTGCTCATTTTGCTGATCAGTGGGCTGGTCAGCTGGAGGATTTGGGGAAAACGGGTAGAAAGACCGGGGGGAAACAAAGCACATAAAGGTTTTTAACCAGATAAGATGCAAAAAGGAGAGAAAAGGTAAAGAAGGAAGGCAAGGTCGTTACACGCCAGAGAATTTATTGTCTAAATTTAAGAATTCCTTACGCATTTTTTCATGTTTTTATCTCTTCGTCTTGGTCAAATAGACATGGCTTGGCAGGAATCTTTCATGAATTTTGATATTGTTTACCATACCTGCAGAAGGCCCTAACAAAGAGCTTCTTTTTTTTTTACATGTAACAGTAATATCCCATAATTCTCTCAGCTCCATCTGTTAAAATCAGCCTTAGGAATCAAAAACATTCAATGACAACAGAGTCCTGAGGCTGCAAAACACAAAAACACACACACATACTCAGTCATATGTCCTGAACCACAATAGAGGTCCTAATAAACAAGCCAGATCTCAAGACAAAGATGTTCATTCAAGACAAACTAGGACTTTGCAAAGAGTTGAATCTTTTTATGGAGCTGAAGGAACATGTGAATTCACGCTGCTGCGACAGTTTTAAACCACAGGGCAGAAAGAACAGGATTATCACATCTCTGTAATAGAGGCTGCAACACAGGATCTCGATATTTCCACTGAAACCGAGATACTTTTATAGAGTCCACTTAAATACTTTAGATTAATGGGAAAGAAGCTTGCTCATGCATTAAATGTGAGGACAGTGACTTTATCTTCTCTACAGGATAATTCATACTTGTATATTCACACACATTTGATCTGATGAAGACCCAACATGCAAGGAGGTGAACACTACATCCAATGTACGGTGAGTACCACAAACCCTTACTTCACATGAATCTTCCATCATTATAATGTAATAATTTATATCTTAGCAGACGTATTCAATCGGAACTATCGCTGATGTACAATATAAAACCTGATCTGGTGTTAAGCGTCAGTGTTACTCACCCTGGGAGTATAAGAGTGTCGTCTGTTCAAAGCCATGATTGAAAGTTAATAAGGTTTCGCCTCCAGTGCAAAGAGAAGTGCTAATCTTTCTCTACTTTAACATGTCTTCCTCTTCACCGGGGAGAGAGAGGACTACACGGGAGTGTGCTTTTAGGGAGGGATCTCTGCAGCGCATCACAAAACGTCACAGCTGATTTGAAAGGGAAGGTCATGGCTAGTTGTATTGTTTACCACATGAGAGGATGGATGCGAGTTTGATGCTTTGGATGGAGCCACTGACAGAGATGAGGTCCTCAATAGTAGGCCTACATTCATATATCAACATTTACATGACACTCAGCTCAGAAGTAGGGATGTGTAGAAAGTGTTTTTGTTTGTTTTTATTATTATTTTTAATACTTTATGTCCTCATATTGTACAAGTTATCCACCCAACTTAAATCTTTAACCGGCAAACAAATGTTATTCATGAGCCCATTTGATCATTTAGTCGGTTACCAGCTGCCAAACGGTGGTTTGACGTCAGCTGATGTTTCTCCGCTGGGTGCTGTTATTAAGAAAGTCGGATGCTTAATTAGCGAGTCAAGGATTAATTGTCTAAACACAATAAGTCAGGTAAACATGTAAACAAAAACACAAGAGAGTAGCTGACGTTTTAGCTGCAACAGCCGCGGCTGGACAAACAAAGCACCCTGCAGACAATATTATTCCACTTTAATGGTACTGCGTTTTTAGCTCATCATACAACAACAACAACAAAAATGCATTTAAATTGCAAATGTTATTTAGATTGTATACGTATTTAGAATATCTTTACAAAGCTGACGTCAAACCGGGCCGGGTCAGTTTAAAACGTAACCAAGGCAGCTAAAGTCAAGACAGAAAAACACGAAAGGAATTTGCATTTTGTAATGGTGCTCACCTGGAATACACAGAGATTCCTGTATTTCGATGTAGGTCTTTGACGTGTTCATACAAATAATAAACCTCTGTTACTTTTTTTTTTTGGACACCTTCCTGGGAAATCTTGGTCGTCTTTTCCGTTTTTTTTTTTTTTTTTTTTGACAGGTCACTTCCGGTCTGGGCGGAGCACCGATAGTCAGAAGAGAAGTGAGCTATAGCGCCCCTGGTGGCTGCGTACCCTCATGAACCTCCACCTGACTCCGAAAACTCAGAGCTCCTCCCAGCTTTAAATACCAACCCACTTTTTGCATGGCGTTACCTCTCTTTGGCAAGGTTTATACAAACAGACTTCAACACATCAAGTTCCTGAAAACCAGACACATGTACAGTAGAAATAAAAACAATTAAAAAAAAAAAACTGTTATGCACAGATGCGCTCGTGGCAGCCTGCTGCAGCAGCTCCCCCATGAGAGACCCCCTGCTGTAGTGAAGAAATTTCCCCTCCGGGATTAATAAAGTGTATAAAATCAAAATAAAATAAAATCAAAAAATAAAAGGTATTGTCTGCAATTTTTGACTATTTCTTTTCTTTTTTGTTTTTCAGTTTTCATTATCTGACAAGAATTTGTACCCAAAAATCTTCAAAAACACTACATTCGGGAGGCTTTTATTTGTTTTGTTTTTTTTTGTTTTTTGCCATAATCATTTTATTGAGTTATCTTTATTTGTCTTGCGATTTAAGAAAACGCTTCTCCAGTTTGAGAATTTGAAGCTTTCGTCAATTTTTATATTATTGTGAATTTCATCTTGCACTGTTTAGTTACTGTTGGACAAAACAATGCATTTTATAATGTCAGTTATATTGAAATTGTGATGGACACGTGTCACAATTGTCAGACATGTTACAACCTAAACCATTAATCAGTAAATAAATACAAAATTAAACAAAATAAAAACACACAACAGTAGGCTAATTCAGTAATGGGAATGAGTGTGTGGGTTTGTCAGGAATTACTTTTCACCTTTTAATAGAGGCGATAACTGAGTGGATATAAGTGGAATAAACAAGTGGATAGTCCAATCACATTAATACAGAAAAGGTGGTTTCGTTTGGGATCAATTTGGGATGTGCCCTCTTGTCTTTTGCTTGCATTATTGGCGTATAATTAGCCAGAGGCCAATGCACAGCCGACCAATCAGCTGACGGAGGAGAGGCTGTGCCGGGACCAGCTGGCAGACACACCGGGGACAGAGCTCCGGCTGCAGTGGTAGTGACAGCACTAACGAGCCACTGGACCAAGTCCTGACTTCACCAACTAGAACAAGGTAGAATACTTGTGTTGCTTTGACTTATATCGACTTTTTAAAACTCACTCCAGTTAAAGATTTGATATATTTGGCTTATTTTTGATACTCCCGGCTCGGATGGCACGAACGTTTCTAAGCTGTCCCAGGACACTAAAACTGTAGTTCCGGTGAGGACTTTCACAATAAAAGCGTTGTCTCCCTAATATCTACAGTAAAAGCCTCGCAACGAATCTGTCGTTTTAGTATGAAGGTTGGATTTAGGTGCTTCCGGTGTTTTGTTAGCGTTTCGTGGTGAACTTGACGAGCTGCTGCCCGGGAGGTGACAGGAGGATTTAACTCGATGTTGCGCGTGGTGTCGTTTTCTAAATGGACTCTCCACCAGGTCCGGTACGTTCAGTCGGTGTCGTTTTTACCTGTCGGATTCATTTAAGTGCAGTTTTGTTCAGAAAATTAATTAAAAAAAAAAAAAGTAAAAGCCCGAGAACTTGAAGCAAATAGTTTGGTCCCGATGGAGGGTGTGGAAGCGAAGTGTGACACGTTACGTCATGTATAGTTTCCCTCGGTGCTACAAAAAAAGTGGCCATATCAACAAGTGGTAATGCCGAAACAATCAAGGGGGTAAATCTAATTAACACACCTGTTTTCACCCTTTTCTTAATCCCAGTACCATCAGAACGAAAATCCTGCGTGTTTAAAATTCTTCAACTGAATCCTTTGACTAGAGAAATTGCGTTTCATTATAAGGATGTCGTTCCAAAAATAGCATTACAACTGGGTGCACATTTTATTAGATGGACTACTTTCCTGTGTATTTCTAAAATTTGAACAACGTCGCCACTTTAGGGTGCGAGTGTGCTGTAGATAGTATCCTGCTGAAAGCAAAAGCTGCTTGTCGAGGGTGTGTCTCCACGTCCTCCGCGAACTACATTGTTCCCAATCTTGAGGCAGGTGAAATGAAACTATAAAGTGACTCACTAGAGCAATACTTTGAATGGAAATTGAAAGTTAGCTCTCTTTTCTCTTATGAGACACAGATTTGCGTTTTAGTTTAGGTTGTAGACATTGGCTAGAAATCAAACAGCATTGTGACTCACTAAAAAAGAAAACTTACTATCCTCACATCAAAATTCAATACCAATACTTATAATTGCAGCTGTACTCTGTATAAATGATTTAGCCTGATTGAAATACACTGTGTTTGATCAGGAGGTAATTAAAAACTTGCCCAACCAGTCTGCAGTTTGCCCACATGGTGAACTCGGTCTAAGTGCAGACGATTGGCTATTTGAATAGGTTTGTATCGTCATTAGCTCACTTAGTCTGCAACCAAAAATTGCCTCAATGATTTCAACAAAATGAGTTTGTCATAAAGCACATGTTGATTTGGTAAATTTTGTTTCTTTAATTTTCGTTTTTCTTTTCATTTGTTTCTCAGATGGCCGACGTGGAGCTGGTGAAGAAGATGCTGCGGGCCGTTCTCCAGGCCAACAAAAGTGGAGTGTCGCTGTCCCGTCTGCAGTCAGAGTATAAGGAACTGACTGGGGAGCAGATACCACATAAGCAGATGGGACACAGCCACCTGGACGCACTGCTGACCAGCATGCCCACTGTGGTCCGCATGGAGCGCAACCGCACTGGAGAGGTGTGTGTGGCGGGGCCGTATGATGGATTTGAATGACGGAAGTTTGCACAAAAACAACAACGTTCAAGCAGACAATACTTTTACATGCATTTAAATTTTATTGTGTCTAGTCTGGTGTTTCAGGAAAAAAAAAAAAAACACAAGGTGAAAGGACTCAGTCTAGATCAAATTCAGAGCACCCAGTACAACACTGCATCCTAAATGCAATATGCATATTTAGAAAAAGGTGCTCACCTGTCACAACCAAAACTACGAGAATAACTAATAGATTTAACTTTGAAAGCTGTTACCGTCACATGGACAATGTTAATTATATTACCACAGCTATAGTTTATGAGTTATGCGCGTGTCCAACATTATCCCGCCCCCGGTGTCTGCAGAACAGCAACATGTAGAAATGGGTATGTTTGCTTTTTGTAGTCCAAACTATGTTGACACCAAAAATCCTCAAAGTTCTATCAGATAATATTTTACTGCTCGCAGAGCTAATATATTTGTGTGTCTATCGCGTTCCCTCTTTCCAGATGGTCTATTTTGCCTCAGGGTCCAGCGATACAACCCATGTAGCCAAGGTGGTGGCTCGTCAGCGGAGCTCCAAGAAAACAAACCGACCCCACCTGGTCAACACCCACATGAGGGTCAAACCTGCTGCCCCACTTGTCCTCAACGGTAAGAGATTATATAGCTAAATTGGTGTTTCTAAATCTTAGACTTCTCTATAAATATATTTATATCCTTATATCTTTGTCTATATATATATCTGATAAATAGAAGTATTTGTTTGATATACATCTAAACAAAAGAGATTTGACCATTTCTTAAATCCAAAGGTCAACTTACTTTTTCTGTACATCCCTGTACATCTGATTCATATTGCAAAATTGAATTATAATTTAAAAGCCCATGAATGGGCAATTTTTGAAAGTAGTTGTACTTTTGATTCTCAAAGGCCCACAACAGCCTGACTTTTTAGTCAATAAAGTGTATTTTTTTGTAATTAAGGTCAGATTTAAGTTGCAATCATGAAAACTCTGGCAGCTCAGTGGTCAGCACAGTAGCACTTCAAGATGATGGATGTCTTGTGTGTGTTTGGACCATTGTGTGCATTGTAGCACTGAAATGGAACAATACAAGTTTATAAAGGACTCGAATGCCAAATGGGAATAAATGACTGCTTCGCTGCATAACAAAGCGAACGCAGTAGAAATGCAAACCGTTTCTGGATCAATATGAACACCGCATGACTCGCAATCAATGAATTATATGGTTTGGCTCTGTATTGGTGTCAGAGTGATGCTGGATTTGGTAAATTGCCTTTAAGTGTCACACATTGTGATGATATCACTGTGATGAAAATCTTTAAAAAAAAAAACAAATTAAAAAAAACCATTTCTGTCCATTTACTGTGTTCAACCTCACCAAAAATGTGACCACAAACCAAATTGTTGTTATTTTTGATTAAGTCAGTTAAAAGTTCTCTCATATTTTCCAGAATTTTTATTTCTTGGCTCAGAGGTCTAAGTACTGTTTTAAAGTGATTTCCACAGTCATTTTAGTTGGAAAATAATGTATCATTTATTATTTTATTGGCAAAAAAAAAAGGAAATGTGAAAATAAAACAACCGAAAAATCACTATTTGCAGAATGTAAACTCCAAAATGCACCGAAGATTTGAAGCGAGTGCTTTTCTCAGATTCAAACGTTTTTAGAATCAACCAAAGACGTGGATTTGGCAGGTGGTCCACCGGCCGTATGTTTCTGCTGTGCAGCGTCCCGACTGTCTACATGTTGATGCTGACAGAGCGGTTTTGCTTTTTGTCCCTTGTGTACTAATTCTTTACTCTTTTGCTGTTTTTTTTTTTTTTAATTATTACACCCTCACTTAACACATTTACACACAACAAAACATGCTCGTACACTTCATTCCTTGAATATTTCCAGACTCGTCTGTGCAGTGCAGCAGTGCCGCAGCACGAGAGAAACAGAACTGGGGTCCGGTACTGTGACAATGCAACATTAGCAAATGCTTTGTGTGGAGCAGCATGACGGGTTGTGGAAGAATGACTGGCCTCTTCTAATGGTCGCCTATAGGCACGAGCAATATCTCACATGTTCAAACAGACACATAAACAATGTTCAGGCTGCACAGGTGCAGCAGGTGTAAAAAGTACACACACATGCACTCTTACTGTTTATCCACACACATTTCTGAACCTTAATTCATCCTTTTCATTTCATTTGTGCTACCCTCTCATAAAACTATACCTGCAAACACGTACACAGATGTCTTTTCCTCCTCTGTTAGCGGTGCATACGCTTCTGCTAGACTGTGATGCTGCAGAATATGGTGAGAGTCGGAGGAGGAAGTGGGAGGTGGTAGCGCAGGGAGGGGAGAGAGAGAGGGGCAGAGGAGAGAGGAGTGGCAGAGAGACGGTCGGAGCCGAAGACGGACAGAGGGATGGTGAAATGGTAAGGAGAGAGGGAGGGAGGGAGGGAGGGAGGGAGGCTGACAGGGAAGGAGGGAGTCAGAAAGAGAGAGAGAGGAAGAGTGGGGTTTTGAGATTTGAGGCACATACAGCCTGTGGCGGCTGAGACTCCGCTGCAAGCGAAGAGAAGCTGATTCACAAATCAACCTCCCATCTCTCTCTCTCCCCCACACTCGCTCATTCTCTCCTCACCGCCGGTTATTGATATTCAGGCTCAGACAGACCAGGGACTGTGTGTCCGTGCTGGTGAGGTGATGCGGCGTCTGCTCTTAGTGTGTGTGTGTGTGTGTGTGTGTGTGTTTGTCATTGCCTATATTTGTGGTTTTAAGCTTGTGCCCTGAGTTTCTGTAATGTGTGTGGGTGGCTGCAAGATTTGTTGATTAATTGATTGGTTTATTAGTTGACTGACTGTCAGCCGCTCATACGGCGTTCGCAATGAGAAAAGGTTAAGATTTAGAAGCGGGAAAAGCCTGTCGA
This sequence comes from Brachyistius frenatus, assembly GCF_029030835.1. Lineage (NCBI taxonomy): Eukaryota > Metazoa > Chordata > Actinopteri > Embiotocidae > Brachyistius > Brachyistius frenatus. Next base: position 360,635 of record NW_027210894.1, read on the forward strand.
TGACTTCTGAAGACGTCGTCTGATGAAGCTGCTTGTTGTGTTTTGTTGTGGAGATTGAGCGAGGAAGCGGGGGAAAGTTCTAGATCTCACTGAGGGGAAAAAAGAGACTGAGGAAAAAAGGGTGAAGATAAAAAGAGACTGTGGGAGGAGGAACTGAAAAGACCGAGTGTGGGAGTGGAAATGACTAAAGGTTATGCACAACAAGGTCTGCCGGTGATGTCATGTAGCAGAAATGTGATGTCATGTTGTGCTTGGATGATGTAACTTCAAGGGGATTGGCCTAGTTTGTGCTGTGTTGGGATGATTGGCCTGTTGACTTTTGGCCTTTCTCCTGAATATACATTAGAGTGACCGTGATGGATTACAGTTGCTGGGTAATGATATTAGAGTAATCCCGTTACTTTTTGATACGTGTACTTTTTTTTTTTTTTTCTATTATAGCTAGTTGTAATACAAGCAGCCTTAAACTGGAAATATATATAGAACAACAAATATATCTCCTCAACTGTGTGGTTAAAAAAAAATAATGTCTGTCCCCTCAGCTTTTGACAGCAATCAAGCCCATTTTGAACATTTATTTTGTATCACATGTATAAATTATATTACTATTTTTTTATAAGATTTAAAATAAATAGTTCAATAACTGGGGAAATACACCATTTGTCTTTCATGTCTATGCATTAATTGTCAAACTAGAGCCAGATATCAATTAGCTTAGCACAAAGCTGCAGCTTTAAAGCTCAGAAGTATACATGTTGAATCTTGGTTGCTTTACACAGCAATGTAAAAATGGCAAGTTGTGGTTTTGCCACACTTTATGCAAATACTAAGCTAACCAAATCCTCTAGAGATGGCTCTATCTCTATAACAGTATAAATGTGAGTGGTGTCTATCACCCCATTTAAATCGCAACATCCAAGGTGTATTTCTTTTACCTTCTTTTTACCGAATCCAGATGGAAAATTAAACTTGTCAAATCTAATATGTAGGCACAGGACAAGTTTCTCAACTCTGTCGTTTTTCTGCGTTGTTCTGCTGCTCGATAGCTCGCTGAGTCGAGCTGTGACATCTGCAGACGTAGAACAATCTGTGACATTGTGCCCTCCAGACAGACACATTGTCCTGTCTCAGCATCAAGTTCAGCTGAGTCAAGTTTGTGTGTGTGTGTGTGTGTGTGTGTGTGTGTGTATACTTTAAGTTCATAGTTTCTTTTTCTCATTTCCTCTCTTTCCACAGCCAAACCACAAACCTCTCTGAGGCAGCCGAACCACCGCGGGCGAGGCGGAGGTAGAGGAGGAGGGGCTGGCCGTGGGCCTGGACATGGAGACTTCAGACAGGCCAGGGACATAAAGGATGGCCAGTCAGAGGGGAAGACCGGGGGGCATCCGAGCAAGATGTCCAATGTGAACACGCCCAACAGGAAAGGGAACCCTGCTGCAGACAAGTGAGTGAAGGAAGTAGATGAGAATAAGTAAATAGATACAGAAGGACGGTTTAATAGAGTGATGCATCGATGTGACCTTTCTTTTAAAATTAGGTTATGAATTTCAACAGGTTTTTACCATAAAAAGACCGACTTCAGGGCACATCCCAAGACTTAACCTTGCCTCTACATGTTGGTGGGATTTTGTAGCCCAATTATATGTGGAAATCAATTCACCAGCCAGAATTCAGAAATCCAAGCAGAGGAATGTACACCTGACCACTGGGCTCAGAAGAGACAGATTAACTGTGTTAGTGCAACATGCGTTCTGAATTACTCAAGATAAAGGGACAACTTTGGAGTGGTTAAATAATCTCTTTCTTTCTTTCTTTCTTTCTTTCTTTCTTTCTTTCTTTCTTTCTTTCTTTCTTTCTTTCTTTCTTTCTTTCTTTCTTTCTTTCTTTCTTTCTTTCTTTCTTTCTTTCTTTCTTTCTTTCCCACCCCACCCCCACCTGTGTGGTCTGAGCTGAATCAGAATAGGCTGTGGTGAATGGGAGCCTGGTTGAACTCTGATTGGTTTCTGAGTTCAGACTGCCTCCCTGTTGCTGCTTATTCAGCACTGGACTGATGATGTGCTCTCCAGATTGTTCTGGTTCTTTCTCTGTCTGTATCTGTCCTCCCCTCACTTTCTGTCTTCCTCTTTTTACCTCTTTCTTTTTGCTTGTTATTGATGCAAATAAATTTGAAAAACTTGGTTATCATTCCAGTAGTCTTCAATAATACTACCGTCATTCACTATGACCCTAACTAAGTTAAATATCTGAATCATTGTTATTAGAGAAGCAAACTTTGCTCGATATAATCTGTTTGCGTTGCCGAAACAATGAATCAAGATTAATTCACTCCCACTTCTATCCATCCACTGCTGTGTTCATCCGTCCACTGTGAAAACAACTGACATCAGTCCTCTGTCTGTGTCACTACGGGTGTCCAGTGTGCCGCTGGCCCTCCGCAGCACAATGGGGCAACAGGGTGGGAAGCCTGGTGTGTTGGCAGGGGACACGAGCCCAGAGAGGGGGGACGTGAGCCCTCTTTAATCCCTCTTCTTTTCTCTGGTAGATTAACGTTTCTAAACCGACACAGAGTGAATCAGCACATCTCTCTGTATCCCTCTAGATCTTCCATAGGGCATCGTGTGTGTGGTAAATTCAGCAAACAAAATGAGACATCCCAGTTTAATATCATCTTTGATATAATCTACGTAAAACCTAGTTAGTAAATAGTAAAGTACATACAGTACAGTGCAATGCAGTCCTCAGTATCTCAAGATGAATGGGTCGTTATCACAGACGAATCCAAGCCTTAAAACTTAAAGTTATGATAGTCAAGATGTCCTTTTTATTGTCTTTGGCGGCACCCATGGCGACAAGCAGTAATTGCAGCTGTGTTTTTAGACTTTTAGATCCAAACCGTGTCGCCTGGGTGACAGCAGTCAGTTGGCAGTTGAAAAGCGAGTTGAAAGGCAGGCTCGTTGTGTTAACTCTTCCTTAACTCTGGTGCAGCAATCACTGCTGGGTGATGGACAACGTGTCACTAAATGTGTACCACGTGACATTTCTCCCCAGAATGTCAATCAATCCCCATTGTGTTACCTCATTCAGCAATAGATTGTGTATTGAAACCTTGAAATGATTACTTCAAGCCCAAATTGAATGATTTCAGCTTTACTCAAAGATGAAAGTGTGACACAGGAGTTGAAGATTCTGAACAACAAAGAGAAAATTAGGTTCCCAGTCTGTTTTCACCAGTTTCTTTCTCTTTTGGTTGTACATCCCATAGAGAATCATTCTCTTCCCTGTTCTGTTCTCATGTGTCCAGGCCAGACAAGAGGATGACCCTCCCGTCACGGTTTCAGAAGGAGGTGCACGCTCACCTTTCCAGAAACCCCCAACAGACCGGTCGTAAGTAGGACAGGTTGCTTTTTATTACGCTAAATATAAATTTTGTGGAAGCGTCTTGTCCTCTAAATCAGCAGAAAGGTTTGCAAGAGCCAAATTACTACCAGCTTCTGTAAAGACAATTCAATTTAAGACTCAATTTATTAAGGGGCAGTTTTCCAGTGTCATGCTGTGTTTTCTAAAGTATCAAATCGTGTCATCATCATGGTTTTCTTATGTTCAAAAGAAATAGTAACCCATCTCAGTTGGTTCTGTCTCTGAAGTACCTGCAGACATGAGGTGTATGTGTTATCCGCTCCAGCTGTTTGTATCATCCTCCCCCCCTTTTTACTCCGTGTCCTCAAAGCCTTTACTTACACTTACCATGGATAGGTTTGGCATCTTGCTGCTTGTTTTGGAAGAAGGCCAGTACAGCCTGGAGAAAAGCACTGGCCCGTAATAAACTGTATTGCATGTTAAGGGCCTCAGCTGTTTCTGCCATGTTTGTTTCAGACTCCTACAGACAGAAGACTGTTTAAGCATTGACACCAACTGTGCCTCCTAATCTAAAGAGACAACCCTGACTAAGAAGCAATCATATTAATGTGAGATCCTGGAAAAACAAGGCTCACTTTGATGATTTGAAATTATTTGATTACTGTTATTCTATGAATTAATTTGTGTAGCTAAATTAAGCTTTGACAATAACCATTTTAGATATCTATATTTAGATGAATGCTGAAAGTAATTACATTCCAAAACGTCCTGTTTGATGGTTTGACCATTTCAACAGTTAAAGTTTTGTTAAAGAAAAATGCCTGAAGGTCAGATATTCTGTTTACTTCCGGTTTTTTTTCCCCCTTGTCTTCTCATCTAGTTTATTTGAACCTTACGACATGTTGCAGTTCATCAAAAGACAAATCCAACAGCAAAATGAAACAGAACTTTGGTTGTAAAAATACAGTGAAAACTTGTATTTTGTATTTGCTCTGGGTGTTCTATGTTAAATTTAGTTGGAAGATCTGAGACAGTTCGGTATCTGATACACAAAAGAATAGAATAAATCAGTAGGAGGTTGAATACTTTCTCACGGCACTGTTTTTTTTACCATTGTTCTTCCATCTCTTTCTGTCTTTCCTTCTTTTGATTCAAATCAACCACTTTTCTGTCTTTGGGGAAAGTCATGCAATCTAACAATTCCAGGGCGAGAAGATTAATGCTGCAGAAGGAGTTCTGGCCGCCGTGTGTGTGTGTGTAATCTCTTTTATTTTCTCCAATCTTCCAGCACCCTTGAATCTGAATGAGAGCTTTAGTTCGGGGAAAGGAAAGCCGTACAACACTCAGCAGGTCCAGGGTCACATCAGGGAGATCTTGGAGAAGTACAGTAATGGCTTCTGGGTGTCGAAACTGCCTCAGATCTACAGAGAGCTGTACAACCAGGACCTGCCCACTGAGGCCTTCAAAGACCTGGAGACTTGGACACACATATGCACGGTATGTACGCCGAGTATTTATTTGTCATACTTTGATATTTAAAAAAGGGTTTCTGTTTAAAGAATAATCCAAAACCGGCAAATTATTCCAGTTTATTGCATTAAATAACTGAGCTTCAGAGAGGTTGCAAGGAGATTTTTTTTTTTCATCTTTGCACATGGCCAGGCCAGCTGTTTGCTGCTGCTTAAAGTTTTTGTGGTGAGTTTAGCTAACCATAATTAAGTAAATTAGTGTATTTCTCAAAATGTGAAACTATTCCTTTCACAACAATTTAATACAAATTCTGACACTAACAACATGGATTTCTCATTGTGTTCACTCGTTATTGCCGACAAAATGTTTTTAAAATAAGTCTTTCCAATGTTTATTTTCTAGGTAGAGAAAACCTGCGGCAGCAGCCCATCAGAGCTGATTCTCTACCCCATCAAAGACCAGACCACCACACCCTCCCCTTCACCCATCCTCAACCCAAACTCCACCTCTGCCCCCGTCCCCACTTCAAACACCCCAGCAGACAAACCTTTACAATCCCCTGCCCAACAGAAACCCCCCAGCGCTCACCTGACTCGCTCTGGCTCTCAGTCTCCTCTGTCGTCCTCCTCGTCACCCAGCCCCCCCTCCTCCCCTGCAACCCTCAGCCCCGACCTGAAGCAAAAACTGGAGGAGCTGCTGTTGAAGTACTCCAATGGCCTGTGGGCCCATGCACTGCCCAAGCTCTTCCAGGACACCTACAAAGTCAGTAACACTTTGACACACCATCATACACATGTCAGATGTCCTTGATGATATTATTTTGATTCTATTCATTTACAAGACCAAACTGCCCGGACATGTCCTGGAGAACCTTCACCTCCTCTCCGACATCTGCACCATCGACTACCCGATGCCGGACAACCCGAAGAGGGCCATCCTGTACAGGAGGAGCAGCACGGGAGGTGGTGGAGGAGAGGACGAGAACTACAGTAGGAGGAACTCCTCGGCCAGTGAGGAGGAGCAGCTGAGGGTGAGGAAAGAGCTGGGGAGGAGGCTCAGCAGCCAGGCAGTGCCTTCTCTGCAGATCCCCAAAGAGGAGTACCCCTCTGTGCTGGTGGTGGAGGCCACCAATACGAACGGAGTGATACTCAGGTAGGAGAGATTTGTGTGTGTGAATGTGCTGCAAAGACCTGACAGATATCATAACTCTCTGACTGCCCGCCTCTCCTCCTCTCTCAGGTACATCGGTGAGGGTTACTCCCAGGCCCAGGAGTCCATGGAGGATGAAATGAGGGAGTTTTACGGTTTGGACCAAAGCAGCCCAACTCCTCTGTCATCTCCGTCCTCAGGCCAGCTTGTTGCAGTCAGGGCTGAGGAGGAGGAGGAGATTCTGAGGGCACAAGTCTGTGAGGTCATGACTGACAAGGTCAAGGTGAGAGGTCAGAAACAGGAAATGACCAAAGACGAGCGATGAAAGGACATTTGAGTTATCCCTGCGGTCTTTGTTTTCGGCTCTGTAGGTGTACTATGTGGATCATGGCTTCTCAGAGGTGATCAGCAAGACCAAAGTGTTCGAGCTGCACGAGAAGTTTTTCAAACTTCCTTTCCAGGCGACCAAATGTAAACTCGCAGGTGAGTCTGAATTGAATCATTGGGCATCAAGATAATAAAATAAAAGACATATTTTTGTGATAGTTTGTGCATATCTCTGTGTCCAGGCCTGGAGCCATTCTGTCAGGAGGCCGCAGTGCTGAAGACGTTTGAGACGATGGCGAGCGGAAGGATCCTATTGGCTGAAATCCTGGAGAGGAAGCAGACCCCTCTTGTCGTCCTGTACGACACGTCACAGGATGATGATGTCAACATCAATGCTGCCTGCATGAAAGCCCTGCAGGACAAGACACTGGCAAGTCCGCTACAGGTACAGAAAAGTTTATGTACATGCTGATGGACGAGTACTGCAAACAGCAGTATATATATTGTATAGATATATACTGTGCATTTTATATTTAATATTTTTACTGCTATTTTATTACTTTTCTATTATTATCTTATTGCTTCTGTATGCTGCTGTAGTGAAAAAATTTCCCCTCGGGGATTAATAAAGTAACTACCTAACCTAGCTCAGTAAACTTCTACGTGTGCGTCTCCTCAGGTGAACAGTGCTTATATGAACGTGACTGTCAGCAGCGTCTGCTCAGATGGGACGATCTACTGTCAGCTTCCCTCCAGAGGTCTCGCCAAGATGATTGAAATACTGGAGAATATAGAAGCGTACTTCCACTTACAGGTAAACACCATGGTCTTTTTTAACCTGTAAACGCTTTTATTTTTGTTCAAACTCTTCCTACAAAAAAGATCAACGACAACCTTGTTCCAAATATCATATTACATTCATTATGGAGCAATTATGAAATATATTGGACCTTCGCCATGATGATTGATATCTTGTCATTTTTAATTCATATACTAATACACAAGATACAATGGAGGAACTCGTATGTAGAAAAACATGCAAGGTTTCAGGATGGTGCTTCTAAAGTTCAGATCAATACAGGTCTATAATAGCTGTCTACCATTGCTCCACACAGTGGACTGTGATAGGTATACCACCTTCCCACCTTGTGCACTGATGCCTTTGAGTCACAGTCTATGTCAGCTATTTGAATTGGTCTTTATTGAAATGTTCCAAAACTGCACATTTTATTAACATGAATAATCTGTCACGTTCAATTTGGTGGTTTTATTCTCAAACATTACGAAAGGAAGAGGGCATTCTGGTCAATGAGAGGGAAGGAGCCCAAGGAAAATGTATGCACTGGGGCCGATCAGAATTATTTTACTCTGCAGCACATATGTCTACTAAGTGAGCGAGTAAGACCAACACACCACCATAAAACTGTTTGCTCCATAACTTTAGTGAGTGGATACGGCGGAAAAATGTTGAGGATATTCTGTCACAATTTTGTTTTCAAGAATGGATGCTTATAAAAAAAATGTGTGCACAGTGCATACAGGTGTTTAGGACTTTGTTTGACCGTAGTCTTGTTTATGTTACTGATTTCATTGTTGACCTGCAGGTCTCTTCCCAATTCATAAAACAGTATTTGATTAGACAATCTCACCACAAAGTCTGTTTTGCTGGCGTTTTAGACCTTGTGATGATACCACAGAAAAGTTTGTCCAGGTGCAATGGTATTGGAAATTTCAGTTTTTCTGGGCACTTCAAAGACTTTACATCTCTGCTGCATACACACCTTCAGAGAACTTCATACTTATTTCAGTCTTTCATTTGCTCATTTTTTCTAGTTTTGTGGAGCTTAATATTTCACTTTTTTCTCAGGCATTTGTCTAAGCATAGGTCTGTTTATATAGATTCAGTGAAATGAAATTATTATTCCTGACTGGTTCACACAAATGTGTTGCAGATTCCAAGCCAGAAAAGATGAGAAGAAATACAAACCTTCCCTGCGTGTTTGAATGTTCATTTGAGTCATTTCACTAAATGTGTTCATCGCAGAATGTTTAGTTGAACCCAATATTAACAAGGAGTGAGTGGAGCAAGTAAACACGCACACACAATCGTCTCTAAAGCCTATTCATGAATATGGTGCTGTGTTGTTTCTCTCCAGCGTTGTTGTGAACAGATTGAGATTAGGTTGATAATCTGGAGTTAAGACATTGCCAAACTTAATCTGTCAGCAGCACAGTGGATCTGATGCTTTTCTAGGTGCGCCTCTGCTGTCCTTTATAGCTTGCAGTTGTAGCTCATTAGCACTTTACGTCAGTGTTAACACAGTGTGGAGTCTGCCAATGGTTTGTACTAGGGCTAGTGACTTCTTGCAAGATTTTTTTTAAATTAAAAATGCAGCAAACAATTCAAGCACATAGGAAAACATTTTCATGCCTGAAGTAGTTTCACACAGACAAAAATCTCAGAATAACTTTTGTAGTTTAATATTCAGTTCGGCAATCAAAAGCGGAGATCAGCAAGATGTATGTTTTTTTTTTTTCTTAACTACCTCTGCTAGTGTTGTAAACTTTGGTGTTATGAGTCAACTGTACTCCCTTAAACAACAATAACCACAAATCTAAAGCCCTATTCCATGCACCTTGTACACCTGCAGCGGTTTGGGTCGAACAGTGAGCTTTGACAGCATCATTTCTATTGCAGCCATAAATCAACAGCTACACATACACCCTCAAAGGAAGTACAGTCAAATTTAACAATGATGACAACTTTGTTTTGTTTTAATTACACAGGTTAATGAAAACTATTCTGTTCCAGGTAACTTCAGAGTTCCTGGTATCCAGACCGTTTTGTGGGAAAGGATGTCTGGCTCGCTACAAAGGGAAATGGTCCCGTGTCGAGGTAAAATGAAACTGTTCCCTGCAGTAAAGACTGTGAATTATTAAACAAATTCAGAAATGATTGACAAAAGGAATAAAGTCACGATTGAACCCAAGTATTAGGTGTGGCTTCCTCTGTGAGTTTAGATCAAAAAGAGAGACCTGACAAACGTATCACCACCCAAAACACTGTAGAATTATCAGATACCCACTAATATCTCTCTAGCCATCATCGGGCCTCCACAACTAGCATATCCTCTCACTGCCTGGCAGTTTAATCATTTGACTGTTGATCAACAACACTACAAAGTCATTCATGATTCAGATTTTATGGAAATGGCTCCTTTTAAATGCGAGATCTACAGATTACAGTAGTCTTGTTTCACAGTTATAGCAGAAATAAAACAACAGCAAATAATATAATATATAATAATAATATCCACACTAATAACATCCATATACCACTTGAAATATTTTATTTATTTTATTGACTGCTGTGTTTATGTAGGCTTTGTTGTTGTTGTTGTTTTTTTTTAGCTCCCTTGTCTATGTTTCTGTCTTTAGATCACCAACCTGCATGGCAGCAGAGTGTTGGACATCCTGTTCATTGATGTGGGTGTCCAGGCTTCAGTGGAGGTGATTGAGCTGAGAGAGATCCCCCCGCCGTTCCTCCGTGACCTGATGGCCATCCCACCACAGGTCAGCGTCTATGTCTTTGATGGACAGACAATAAAAAAACAGTTGAGGGAAACAAGGGAAAAGGGCCACACATGGTTACCACATAGTCTCATTCATACTGTATCTGTGAAGATGTGGATGCACAGTGCACACCATGTCTGAAAATGACATCATGTACCAACCCGTGTTTAGGCTGTGAAGTGCTGTCTAGCCGACCTGGCCGTCAGTGTTGGATCATGGACTCCAGATGCTGTCCAGTGGCTTCGAGAGAAAGTGCTCAACACCACTGACTGCAGCATGAAGGTAAATGTCCTCCTGCCCTATTTAAACATGTCATCTTCAGGTGTTTTGACCTCAGTCATGTCAACTGTCAACAAACAGATGGAGCTAATCATGATGATTTGTTGTAGAAATACTGACTGATTGGTCCAGGGTTGCAAAGACCTCCTTGAAAACACCCTCTGTTTTTCTTTTTCATTTACCTCCACACACACACTTGGGCATCCTGACCCCCAAAGGTTGCCAAGGTAGATGAAACCAAGCGCTGTATCTACGTCCACTTGTTCACCGATAAGAACTTCCACGACCCAGGCTGCAGCCTCAACCATCAGATGGCCCAGTCTGACCTGTTTAAACAACAACCAGACGTCTTTCTGACAAGCCACAGGTTTCTGCTGCTTATTCACCTGTTCTCTCTCTGGCTAATATCATAATGTCGTATTTTCTGTTTGTAGTAATCAATTAAAACTGTTCAGTTAAAAATTAAAATGTCTAATTGATTTTAACTTTGCAGCCCCACCAAGATCTCCACAGCCACTTTATCCCCCAAGACCTCCAGTCCCAGTGACTCCTTCAACGGCATTCCAACATTCACTTCTGTCCCAGCCAAGCCTCATCTCAGGAGGGCTCTGTCAGGACCAAAAGGTGGAGGAGAAGGAGCCAGAAGTACAGGGGGAGGAAGAGGAGCAGCCGGAAGTACGGGGGGAGGAGAAGGAGCCGGAAGTACAGGGGGAGGAGGAGGAGAAGGAGCCGGAAGTACAGGGGGAGGAGGGGGAGGAGCCGGAAGTACAGGTGGAGGAGGAGGAAACTCACCCACCACCAGCCCACCAAAAACACCACCATCCCCTCTCCAGCTGGCACCATTACTCGAGCTGCCCCCAGCAGGTGTTTTTTGTTTTGTTTTGTTTTTTAAATCAATCCCATATATACTGAATATGAATGCTGTACTGCCGGAGTCTCATCTCATTTAAGGGGTTTAAACTTGTACTCGTAGGAAACAACATGGATGTATATGTATCAGTGGCATGCCATCCAGGCCACTTTGTGCTGCAGCCCTGGAGAGACATGTATAAACTGGTGGTGCTGATGGGAGAGATGATACTCTACTACAATAAAACTGAGGAGAAACCACTCAGCATAGAGAAGAATCACATATACGCCGCCAAAGTGGAGAACAAGTGAGTTAGCAATCATTTCATTAACTAAAATTTGTATCAAAATATGTTGTTAAAACCTTGATCCCTAGTTAATGCATAACTATAATTTGCGACCCTGATTTCAGTTGGTGTTAATCTTTCTTCTGAGTTGCGTCATGGGTAAAAAGCTGAATGGGAGCCGTTGTGCTCTGCCTAATTACGTCTTCTTTTCCTCCATCTACTGATCAGCTGGCATCGCGTGTTAGTGAAGGGAGTTCTGACCAATGGGTTGGTGTCCGTGTACGAGTTGGACTACGGGAAACACGAGCTGGTCAGCTGCACGCAGCTCAAGCCTCTGATCAAAGAGTTCAGACAGCTGCCGTTCCAGGGGATCACCGCTCAGCTGGCTGGTCAGTCGACTGGAGGTTCATATAGAGCCTCTACTAATACTACTGCCACAACCACACGCTATTCAGTTCACCTGCTATTCAGTTTTAAGATGAACTTAATCCAATCTAAACCTGCAGTAGTGACACATTTGTTTTTATAAGTTGCTCCTGTGTCCAATGCCTACCCGATATTTCAATTATGTTTAGACTATCTGTTTATGTTGTATCATTTAATGTCAAAGTGATCTTCACTGGTTCTTCTGCCCCCACCCACAGGAGTGAAGCCGAGGCAGTGGTCGGAGGAGGCCTCCATCGTTTTCAGGAACCACGTGGAGAAGAAGCCCCTGGTGGCCCAGCTGGAGGCCGTACAGGAAGCCAGTCTGCCGTGGGACAGGAAGCTGACGGTCTTCCTGGTCGACACCTCGCTGGAAGAAAGGGACATCTGGGTGCATGACATCATGGCTGAGTTTGCTGATGAGCTGACCAACGAGCTGTCGACGATAGAAGGTCGCTGAGAGGTCTCGCTAGCCAAGCAGTTGTCCCGTCGCTCGATGAAGACACAGTGAGTTGTGGATAAGCCAAATAGAAGAAGCGTATCCATCTTTATCTATCTACCATTTAGAGGGACTGAAAGAAGAAGAAGAAGAAAGGAGTGAAAGAAGTTGGAGAAGTCACGGGAGGAAGGGAAATTGAGAGGTTTGATAGCACGTAGGGACTGGCATTGACTTAAAGAGGTGAAGGTAGTAAGCACTGTTGTGGTATGGGCTGTACATCGAAGGATGCTGTGATGTGATTTGAGTTCCTGCAGTGTGACTGTTGGACAATAAGCCCATTCATGATGTGGTCAAGTCCATACCTGCTACAGACACACGTACGGTACAATTATTATTATTTTTTTAAATCGATGCATAATAGTCACACAAAGCTGTGGAAATGATACAACATGCATTCTTACACCATTCAGTGTGGGATTTAATCCAAAGCAGCATCTTAAAGTACCTTGTGTCATCCTGGGAAAGCCCTAATCCCCTCAACCCTGCTAATGTGAGCACCACGCAAAGTGTGTGTACAACTGAACTCGGATAGTTTTCATATGCAAGTACGACTTAGGCATTTGTTTACAAAGTCTGCTTTTCGGGTGGTATTTCTCATTGTCGCAAAGTTTACAGAAGTTCGAGAAAATATTCCCCTAAAGAAGAAATGGTCTGCGAGTTTAATGGGAAGGAAGTGCTGTCGAGGGACCAGAAGGTAGTTTCGGCAAAGTTTTTAGGACGATTTATTACGATAGATTTATTCAAACTCAAACGACAGAATTCAAAATGTACCCACCTGGTGTTCGAGTGTTTTCAATTTTGTAACAGGGTTTTGGTGAGGGGTTATGAACTTTGACTACCGTGTCAGTCAGATGTTTTTTTTTTTGTTTGTTTGTTTATCCCGTCAGTTGTTTTTACTGGTACATCCTGCATTTACATTTACAACCAAAACATCGAATTGAAGGTTGGCCAACTGCATCAAAGTTACATCGTGACAAGTTGTGATTAAAAGAATTCTTTTTTTTTTTTTTTTAAAGAACACAAATCTTACATATCACAGTTCCTCCAGGATTTCAGAGGTTTTTTTTGTTGATTTTTGCAATCAAAAATGCTCAAATTTCCACCATCTTTTTTTTAGGAAGTGATATGTAATCACTTCCTATGATTCTACACATCACAGATATAACTGTAAATATGTTAGGCCTCATCTTTTTTCATTCTGTAAAGTTAAAGAACCATTAGCTCAACGTTATAAAATAATTCATGAGTCTTTAAAAGTGACAACAAAAAAAGAATACAAAGCCTACAGATTCTGTCAAAATAAGTGCTTTAAATGCTTTTTAAATCATATTTCAACACATGCTGTATGCACAAAAATTAAGTGAAATCTTTTACACGGCTGTATGAAACATCATGTCATTTAACACGTGCTGTATGATGAGAGTGACACAGGGAAGTGTGACAGTTGGAAGTGTAATTCTCATGAGAAAACCACATTTCCCAGAAACCCCGTCACTTCCTGTCTTTTCCTGTCAACCAGCATGTGGTTTGTTTTGATGATGAGAGGAGAAGTTGAAGAGCCTTCTTTGCTGTGAAAGTTATGTATGTTGATAAAGTACCTTTGGTTTGTAAATGTTTACTTTGTGCTGTAATACCTTCTGCAGAACATCCTATGGAGAATATTTATTGCGCAAACAATTACTGCAAAGTTTCAAGATCCCCCATTTATGGCGGAGATTTGTTGCATTTGCATTAATTACTGCGATCACAAGATTTCCTGGAGGGACTGATATGACTGAAAATGCATGTTTTAAAGCCCAGATCCTGACTCCTGTGATGTTGGTGCCTCATCCATCCCCTCCCCACATGTGAAACACTGATTCCAGTGTGGCTTTTTACTTTTTAGGTGATTTCTTGCCTGACAACAAGACGACTCTGATTTTGGCGGATTACTTGTGCTGCATGTTGCAGATCTTCCTGAACTGTGTGAACATTTAGTTTGATGTCATGATAATAAGATAACAGATGAAGTTACCAGTAGTATTAAGCCTGTTGGTTTTTAAGTAGGAGATAAGTTCTGCTTACGGTTGATTTCAGTGCCGCCATCAGATGTTGGCCTGATATGGGATTTGGATTCTGAAATGTGATTCTTTTTTTTTTCTGACACATCGGCACCGTTGTTCTGGATGTCCAACTTTAAACCCAGTGGACCCGACAAAGCTCAAAGCTGCATTGTTGTTAACAACAGATGACATTATTTTATTTATATTTAACTTATATTGTCCTCACGACGATACACACAATATAATTTTCATTTTGTTAACAACGACTTGTGGGTAATAAAAGATGTTTTTGGAATAAAGTCTTGTTTGAGAGGTAAACGTGATCAGTCCATTTAATTACTTCTTTCTCTGCATCTTGTCCTCATGTTGTCTCGGTGACGGGCACAACTGGTTTTAATTTCTTTATTAAAATAGCAAAACATTTCAGTCTTATGTACACGTTACACAGTTAGTCACACATTGTGGTCTACATTACAAACACAAGTTAAAATGTGAATATGTGGTCAGAGCTGTGGAAGGATCCAGAATCAACACAGTCCAGGTTGTTAGTTCTTCCTTCAGTTAGTGGATCGACAGCATCATTACAAACTCTAAATAAGAGGAGAGAGAAAACAAAGCGGCAGGTTGAGTGAAGAGCAAAGGGTCAGTAGTGTCAAGTCATGCTTGATATTGATCCATGATTGTGATTAACTCTGTGAAACACACACTAGTGCTCTAAACATGCCTGAGCTGCTGCTTCCCACCTTCAAAGTCTATGATTCCATCTGCATTAATGTCCAGCTCCTTCAGGATCTCCTCCAGCTCTCCTTTCTTCAGCTTCTCCCCCAGCAGGGTCTTTATTGCCTCCTTCATCTCATCTTGGTTGATCTTTCCGTCTCCATCGAGATCAAACTTTGACAAACAGAGACAGTGGTGTTGACAACAGTGTCTCTGATGTTGAGTCAACCATAATTTCTCAAACTAATATAAAATTAGTTTTTTTTTTTTTTAATTTATAATGGAGATAGATCAAACCTAACATTTCTTCAAGACACTTCCTTATTTAATAACGGCCTTCATTTTATCATTATGAGCTGACTGACCTGTAGGAAGGCCGACCGGAGTTCCTTCAGTCCCAGCATGTCTGCCGTCTCTCCCATCATCCTCGGTCCCATCAGTTCAGCGAAGTCCTCAAAGTCCATCAGCCCGCCCACTGTGGAGAGCAAAGGATCTCAGTCAGCCAATCAAATCTCATGAACAAACAAAGGCCACGGTCAAATTAAGGCTATTTTAGAAAATTAAATAGGTCAAGATGTCTTTTGTTCAGTTTTGGGGACTGTCTTATTTCTTATTTGAATGTATAGTGCTCGCATCACACTAACTTCTCATCTTGATCTGTTGTACTATCTCCAGCAGCTCCATCTCAGTGGGCATGTATCCCATAGTCCTCATGCATTCAGCCACATCCTTGTAGTTCAGGTAGCCGTCTTGGTCGTAGTCAAACTCCTTAAAGGCCTCTTGCAGCTCTGAGAGAAAGGTCGAAGGGTCACACAGAGATTACAACAGTTCCTGGGGCGATTCTTCTGTTTAAGTTTATGCAACTGCTCTGAGATAACAATCCTAAATGTCATATTTCAATGTATAGCAGCCAGATTTGCTCATTGAAAGTCTAACAATCTATATTTTTGGAAAGAAATCTGACCATTCAAGTCTATGACATCATCTACTAAAGGGGTAGGTAAGAGTGACAAACTCTTTGGGAGCATTTTTCTTTATTACAGCTTAGAGAAGCGATCTATTTTTACACACGAATACTACAAATGTTTTAACCTTTTTATAAGTGAACTTTAGGTTGTGGGTTTATGAATGTAAAAAAGAAACTGGCAGAAAAGGAGTGGAGATCTGATGGATCAAAATCATTACGCATGGTTGTGTTCTTGTTTGTGCGATATTTAAGGATTGAAAACATGACAGAGGATTTCAGGCTCTCTAACATCATTTGAGGTGCATTTAGTGACACATTAATAACTGTAATGTTGATGTAGATGATGTGGCGGTGAGACTTACCATCTAACTCAGCTTGAGCTAACTCTCTTTCCTGCAGAGACAGAAATCAAACACGCAATTTAATGCACAAAGTGGAATTTTACATCAAACCTCAACATCAACTTGTAACAATTTGTGTCATCAAGTCAAAGCTTTTTAAAAACTGGATGTTTTTAAATATCAAGAATGATAAATTATAAATCCTCAGGTATACACACGTTTAGATATCTAGTTCCACTAACTAAGTAACTAATTTCAGTTTGAATTACCCGACTGGTTTGGCAGCGCTCTTCATCAGGATTACCCCGATGTACCGTGACGTTAAGCCTCAACCAATGAGCCACTAATACTGCCGACACATCGGGCTTAGAAACCACAGCTCCTGGAAGATCAGGAACAAACCTGCACCTCCGCTGCCTGACTCTTGACAATTTAACATGTGACCTCTGTGAAACGGTGCTCCAACTTATAGTGAACACCTGTCCACTGTGAAGTCTTTTCACCTTTCATTTTATGAAATTCTGTATTTTTACAATACGTTATAAGTTAAAAAAAAAAAAACTTTATGCAATTTTTTTTAAAGAATTGTGTAATTTATTCAAATTTCATTTAATATGTTGACAACAGAAAAATAATTTGTTTTAAAGGTTTAAAAAAAAAAAATCCCAATGTTTATTTCATCTTTTTATTTTTTCATCTTGTTAAAAGACCTGCGCAGTTACGGGTCAAAGGTCACAGGTACCATAACGCCAAAGAACAGGATGGTCACATCCATTTCATCTGTATCAGTGCATGTAAAAGTGAATGAATATCGACTACTCACTGCTCCAAACACACTGTTGAGCACGGAGGTGTAGACTTTGTTCATACTCTCTGTGCTCTTCTTGGACTTCTTGGATGATTTCTTTGGTGATCCAGAGACTGAATCTGATGGAGAGACCGTTGCGCCATCTCTGCCAAAACATGAAAAATCAAACCGTAAGGCACATTTCACACGTCCTGATAGAGGACGTTTTCTTGACTCTAAAGTGAAAAACAGTACATTGAATAATGTCAAACATTAAAAACGTACGAGAAGAAATACTAGATAAATGCACAGCTGTGTTTTCCGTTAGGGTCGGGTTACTAAAATCACACAACAGAGCTGCATGTATTTAAAAAGATTGTGTTTTGCATCACAGAAGTGCAGAAAAGTACACAAGGTCAGTGGCTGTTTTGTATCAGATGTACCCGTCTACTGTTGAGGCTGACTCCACAGAAGTTGTAGAGGCGGTCCTGTCTCCTGCCTTGGACATGCTGTGGATGAAGCGAGACACACACACTGTAGATCCATTGGTAGTCTTTACTCCGCTACAAAAATCTGCACATGTCGGTGACCATACACACATATTGTAAATATGCTACTTCATAGTATCCTCAGTTCCCTACTGTTTGCTTACCTTGATTTTCTGAGTTGAACAGCACGGCGCCTCTCGTCCCTCTTGTGCTCCACTTGTGTTGTGAATGGCTCCGCAGTGTCCTGTCCGATCTGTTTTTCTGTCCTGTCCCTCCGTCACAGAGGCTTAACAGGTAATTCCTTGGCAAACATGCAGCCAACAATTAGAAAGCTAAATGTGGAGCAGCAGTGTGACTGACCTGATCTTCAGGACGGCTGATTCTTCCTGCTACAAACCCCCATTAATTGTCCTTTTGCAATGTCAATGAGCCTCTGATTTAAACAACGTTATCTCACTGGCCTGGCAGCATGGCAGCGTTACCGAGAAAGTCTTACTTTTTCTGCACAGGTGACCTCTTTATCAAGATTGCCTGTGAGGACAAACTCTCATGGGAATAAGGGCAGGTTGGACAATTTAAACATACAATATTAAAACACGGGAATCATTTCATGCCAATGCACAATATTCATTCAGCTGGGATGTAAAACCCAAAAGTTTGTTAATTAGATTCTGACCAATCAGATGTTTTTTGTTGTTGTTGTTGTTGTTGTTTTTTGGGGGGACCCATTGGAATCCCACAAATTTGATTGATAAAGAGTTGTGATACAGATATGTACAAACGATGATCTGGGATGAGACAAAAGGGATGCACAATATTTTCCAACTCTTTTGGCTGATTTGCCGAGACGCACATATTCTCTTTTTTCTTTACAAATTTGTAGCAATCATTGCAAAGAGCCACTTTTCCATCCATTTCCTGCAAGTTTAAAAAAAAAAAAAAACTCCACACTGCCGGTTGTTACCTTTTCTCATCTCATTTAGTGTTGTCAGTAATCATTTTCTGTTTTGATATGCCAACAGTCTGTGAACAATACCACAACAAACCTTTGATATCAAATTATGATACCTTTAGATACCTTATATGTTTTATTAACCTTACTTTCATATGTATCAACTTTTCATGACTAAAAGAAGGACATGCGTAGGAAACGTGTTTTGAGGAGGTGTCCTGCAATTTTATTTGAAACGCGTTCGTGTGGTTTAGTTTAAAGGTGAAGAAGACGTGACTTTCTGGATAATTGTCATAATTGACAGAAATATGGGGTGGCCCCTCAAGTAACCAACAGTTCGCTGCTTAGTTTTAGGCCTCCATATTCCTAGCCTCATACAGTAGCTCATAATTAAACTTTTTTACAAAGAAGGCAGAGACTTGCCAAAATAAGAAGTTTGCGCGTTGTTTATTAATGTCAACTACATCAATGATTTTCATAAAATGGTGTTGGAAATATTTGTATTTTGTTATCTTTTCGGCTGTTTAATTGGCCCCTGTAGATGTTAAAACTACATGAATACCTGACATTTTCACAGAATATATGTCGCACCCACTTTTGCAAGTATTAGAACATTCAAGGCAGCTGGCTACGAGTTTTGTTTTTGTCTTGTTGTTGTTGTTTTTACAAATTGCCCTATATTTTGTGGGCCTAAGTACCAGAAGCAATATATTGTGTAAATGTTTTCGTACTTAAATGTCCGTTGTGTTTGCACGCGAGTCTTGCAGCAGGCCTGTTGTCCCCACTCCCACACAAAAATGCCATATTGTGATGTAGTTTGCCTGCTTATCCGCCAGATGGCGCCAGAGTTCATAATACAGCTGTATTATCAGCAAGAACGGAATCTTCACCGTATTTCGTCGCTTTTTGTCCAAAAGGGCTTAAATAACTTTAAATGTGACTGACGCTAGGACGTGTTTAAGGATTATGGGCGTTCATTTCAGTTGCTTTACTGCTTTACTCATGGCGCTTCATTCTGATCTCATTCTGCTCGTCTCAGTGAGGCTGCGGAAACATACGTTATCCGAGAGTTAAGTCTTCACTGTGAATTGCATTTTGACGAGTATTACCAGTCACGGCGGGGGGGGGATCTGCAGAACAAACCACGTTGTTCATTGAGCGCAAATGTTTTGATTTTTGATTTGCAAAACCCGACAACAAACCCTTTCCGAGCCTACTACGCCACGCCTACGCAGTGTAAGCAAAGCATGATGGGAAATACCGAATATTTAAAACACTTGAATTAAACGTCTTCTGCGGTGAGTGTAACGTTATTTATCCGACGGGTCGAGGTCAACATCGTGTGGCGATTTGCGCTCGTCTTCAAAACGGCGTTGGCGCGCGTTTCCGTCAACACCGTCAGTTTGATTTGTATGCGGCTGAATCACCTCCCGCGGTCGGCCGCGTCCAACTCATACTTACCTGGCAGGGGAGATACCATGATCATGAAGGTGGTTCACCCAGGGCGAGGCTCGGCCATTGCACTCCGGCTGTGCTGACCCCTGCGAATTCCCCAAATGTGGGAATCTCGACTGCATAATTTCTGGTAGTGGGGGACTGCGTTCGCGCTCTCCCCTGATATATAATGTGAAAATCAAACCCTGCTATATATAACAAACCGCCATAAAGTGAGTAAATTAACTGAACAACACTGAAATTGTTAATGAGATTATGTGTATTCGGTACATGAATGGGTTTGGTTGGGGCGGACGGTCATTTATTCTGGGTTTTCTGCAACTGCTTGCATCTCCCATTAATACAAGATGACTTCAGACTGATTCCCAAAGATAATTCTCATGTAGGGTAGAAATCACCAGCCGCAAAGGGTTGAAACAACTTACTTTATAACGCTTGATACGTTTCTTTGTAGTTATGATGCTTTTTTTTTTATGAGAACAATATGGTAGTTCCAGTCTTTCACCGGTTGGGGGAGACAATACTACACATTGTCTGGTGTACAGTTGAGGTTTTGTTTGCTCAGTCACAACACGTGGCTTTGCGTAAAACGTATTTATAAAATAAACGACGTGTGACAAGATAGCTGAGTGGTGAGGGCCCGTATTACCACATGGGATCGTATGTAGTGAGCGGGAGGTCTCAGGACCTTTCCTACTTACAAGTATAAAGTTTTCCACTGTCTCTGTCAAAGGCAAAAACAAAAAAATTCCTCCCCAAAATAATAAAACAAAAATAACAATTTTCATCAGATTAATTATAGTTCTGGTCTGACCTTTCAAGGATCACTGCAGCAATAGTGACCATTTCCGCAGAAAGGTTGTGTGTTCATGAACATCCTGTTTGCTTTTAAACTGGGAATGTAATAATATTATTATTAGTAGTAGTAGTAGTAGACTCAGCCTTTCCCACCCAATGTTAAAACAGGACAGACAACTCCAATAAAATCCGAAACCTTTATTTATGAAAAGTAAATAATGGCAGAGATTGCAGTCACAGTTTGCAACAGCAAATCAAGTAAATGTTTTTCATAATAACAAAGGTGATCAGATACGTTTATGTTTAGTGTCAATACACCCTTTGTGAAATGTGCTATTTTCAGATTTCCTTTTCCTGTGATTCATTCAGGAAAGTTAAGGTTGTATGCAGGTTCACCTCAATGTTTTTTTTTTTTATGACAACTTCAGGGCGTTGAATTTCAATTGTTTTTTTTATTTTTAATTTCCAGCAGTCAGACTTTATGAGCCACCTTTGGCTATGTTACGTAATTGCTGATTAACTGCTTAATTGCTGCAATTTATTGACTTGAATGACACAATTTAAATCGGACCTGGATATGTATTTTAATAATCGCTGTGTTTGTACAAAATGTTCTGCTCTGGAACTGGAAAGTTATGAGATAGTTAAAATAGCCAAAGTGTCCTGTGGAATAATACCAACAAACAAAGTCCTGTGTACACCATGTCATTTTTTTTGTTTTTTTTGCTCCACAATCCTTATTGTTGCTCTGACAGAAAGGCATGATAGTAATTTATTAGTCATCAGCAATGTAACTTGCCTTCCAGGATGTTCTGCTGGTTGTAGTCATTTCCATATACAACTTCCTCCATCCTCAGGTACACGTATAGTTTCTCCTTCGTACATCCCCTGCTTTTTTTTTTTTTTAAACATCTTTTTTTATACAACAACCCCGTCCTCTTGTTCGCTTCCCTTTACATATTTAATCTTAACGATCTTCCTCACCCCTTCTTCCTCTATTCCCCATCCGTCCCACCCTCGCATCACACCCAGACCTTTCCCTTCCCGCTGCCATCGGCTCCATCTCGACCACCGCAGCAGCCGGTGCCCAGGCCGCGGTGCTGGGTGGCCGGCAGGTTCTTGTACACGGCCCGGCTGTACGGGATGAAGCACAGGCCCAGCTGGAGGTGTCGGGCCAGGCGGCAGTATGCCGCCAGCGCCAGGACCAGCAGGGGGGTGACCAAGAGGAAGCCCACCACCAGCAAGGCCACGCAGCCTCCGTCCGTCAGCAGGTCAGAGCAGTAGGGGGTCGTCCCGTGGGGGCGGACCTGCAGACACGAGTGGGTCAGGACGACGGAGATGCAGGATGTTGTAGAGGTATCACAAATCAACGCTTTTAAAAAAAAAAAAAAAAGAATTAAACCTTTATTTGTGGTTCAGCTTTACTCGGTGTAACACATTATCAGGAGATCTCTGCTCTCACACGGTTGCGCAGAGTCCGATCTGTTGGCCACGGACATCATCCAACTGTTCGTTCCTGCACTTCAAGAAAGTTCTTCAAGTGCAGGAACGAACAGATAAGAACAGGAGATGACGTACTCGGTGTGGTATGTGTGTACGAGGTGAGGACGGACACGCGTATGCGCTGAATCAGAGGTTATAAAAAAAATGCATTTGGTCAGAAATGAATTCACTAAAATTAACTTTGCAGCAACTACTGTGAGCTATCATTGTTTATTTCAGCTCGCTTTAAAGATGTACGTGCTACGTGTCACAACATGTGCACTTGTTGCTGAGTTACAACAAGGGGGGTGGGGGTGGGGGGTGGGAGAGGAGGTGAAAGATCAGGATCTGAATGTGGGAGAGGAGTGGAGAGACAGCAGGTCTGAATCATCCTTATCTGCCCCACCGAGGATGAAGTGAACGTTTGAGGTGCAAAGAGTAAAAAGGTTTTCTCCCAGACTGTTTATCACAGTAAAGGCACACTGACATGGAAAACGCTGAGTATGTATCTTTGTGCCAGTCTGAAAAAGCTTATAGTATGGTTCAACGAAGAGGAGGGAGGAGGAGAGGGAGGAAGATGGTTTGAACTGCAGCGTGTGCGTGTATAAGTATAGCTGTATGTATATGTTGGGTAGGAGTTGTACTAGATAAGGCTCATGTCCATGTTTGTTTTAACACGGTGAGGGCTTCAGATCTGAGCCAGGTCGGTTGTACCGAGACAGGAATGTTATTGTTTATTTCTCTATTATAACAACAAAATGAAGTGGTCCGAATTATACCTGTATCGCTGTCTTCCCAACTTCATGTGCGCGCGCGCGCGCGCGCACACACACACACACACACACACACACACACACACACACACACACACACACACACACACACACACACACACACAGACACACACAGACACACACATGTGCACAACTCCCCCCCCCCTCCGAACCTCTGATCCTTAGTTTGCCCTCTTTTTGTTTTTTATTATTCTTATTTGCAATCCTTTTTTAAAATGTACCTTTGTTCTATTCTATTAACACTTCATTAATTAGACTTAAAAACACTTTTTTTTTTTCTGTTTTCTTTCATTTTATTTCGTTTAATTGTTTATAAAACATGTATATACATATATACTGCTGCAAAGAAAGAAAAAAAAGAGAAAAACAGTTGAAAGAAAAACTATTGTGTCGGGTGTGTTTCTGGATGACTATTGTCAAATATCTTGGAAGTACACTTGTCTGTTCAGCTTGAAAAGCCTGAATACTCACACCGACTTTCTCTCTGTTTTTGTCCACCCCCCCTCCCCCTTTTTTTATTTTTTTATTTCTTTTGATTCCTCCCTCTTTCTTCATCCTCCCGGAGCCTGGTTAATCCCCCTCTAAGCTGCTGTCACATGAGGTCTGATTGTGGGAGAACATGAGAACAGAGACAATCCTGCTCTCTCTGGTCATTAAGGAGCTGGTCGGCCACTGAAATGCCATCGGTATGTATTAAAGTCTCTGAACCATGACGACTCTTTGGTTTAGTCCGGGATGCTTTCCGACTAACGGGTCAAGTCGGCTGTTTTGTTTCAGCTGCATTTGCTTTGTTTCGGTTCACTTCTTGGTTTCATCAAACGGCTGTATTTTTAAATATCATCCATTCTCTGGTGTATTTCAGTCCCAACTGGCCACCGAGCGGTGTTTATAAAGTTTTGTGCTTGAATGCTTTGCCGAGACTCCTGACCCCTTTGCCCTCTGCAAGTTACACATCTCCTCAACATCTGAGAACTTCAGACGCATCTGATTATGAAACCTCTCATCAGAGATGGAGCCAAACTCCACCCTAAGCCCCGAGCACCGCTGGTTCAAACTTCGGAATCAAAGTTAGGAGATTAAGACTGTTAGAAGTCTTGTGAAAAGATGGACGCAGCCAATCTCCCTGTTGCACTCATCTTTTTAATTGTAGCAAATGTTAGTCAACATTTATCCCTGACTAACATGCAACGCATTTTCACTCTCAAACCAAAGAGCACTGCGCTGATTTCAAATATGTGTTGGATGCTTTGATACGCAGTATTACACTGACTACTAATTCAATTATTACATTTTCTCAGTGCAAACATTCGATCTTATGTCAATGGGTGAATAACGTGTATGTCAGAAGTACTAACTGGGGTTCATTTGTGCCCGGTTGCAACAGCGCCAGAACAATGTGCAGATGTTTGCACAAGATTTTTGTCTGTTTACGTTCAGCGGTTTTCCGCCCTCTCCTCCATCTTTCTCTTCCTTACCGTAGAATGACAGAGGAAGCCGAACACAACCATGACGATGGCCGGCGTGAGGATGGTCCCAAACACCAGTCCGGCGAGGCAGGCGTTGATCGCAGCGATCACCAGGTTCTGAGCCGTCACCAGCACCGAGCACGCCCAGCAGTCCAGTGACCCCCGCAGCTCCAGAGGGGCTTCGCTTCCCCCGCCTCCGCTCTCGGCCGCAGAATACGGTGGAGGTACGACCACGCGGCACGGTGTTTCTCTGCCTCCGCCCATGGCGGTGGTGGAGGCCAGAGAGTTGGAGTGGTGGAGGTGTGGGTGTTGGTTGATGTGGTGGTGGTGGTGGTGGTGATGAGGGGAAAGTTCCTCAGACAGGTCCAAGGCTTGATGGTGAGCCCCCTTCTCTAGAGTACCAGCCATACTCATAGTGAACTGTGTGCAGAAAAATTCATGAATCGTCAATCAATTATTGCAAATGTTCTGAGACGAGCCGTTTTAGCACGTTAAAAGCCTCGGAGTCTTCAGGTTCACTCAGAGGTCAGAGGTTTTTATCTGTCAGGAAGCTGGCCTCCTTTGATGCCGTCGGCGAGGTGATGATTATCAGCGAGCTGATTGGCCAAAAGGAAAGAGGCACATAATTGCTTTATGTACTTTGCGTAATAGAGAGATGAAGGCTAACTGGCATCAAAGTCTGTAACAGCGGGTTTTGTCTGCACGTGTTTGTGTTTATGTGTTGTTGTTGTGCCTGTTTATTAAGTAACTACCAGAGAACCAGGTTCAGATGCAACAAATACTCCCAGCAGTGTTAAATCAGAGCACGGGTAGAGTATGATGCATGAAGCCGGTTATCTTTGGTTCACATATTGGACGTTTTATGAACTGGAAAATGTCCTGCAGACCACATCTAAAAAAAAACAACAACAACAACAACAACCTTAATGTAGGGGATACTAAAATCCTTTTTATTTTCTGCTAATAAGGGAAATAAAAAACCTAAAAATCACCTATATATTGTTTGCTTTTTCTCTTTTGTTATTAACGGGGAAAAAACAGCATCGTCGTAATGTGTAGTATTTCATGGAAACATGAATTCTTAAATCAGCAAGAACAACAAGCAATGGCCTAATGAATGTGTTGATATATGATCATATATCAACACATTCATTGATTCAGTGTGGCACAACACTGGCAGTTAAACCATCCTTTTGAATGATTATAGTTTTTATTTTCTTCAAAATACATTTTTCATTGTTGGATTAATTCAACAGAAAGTCTGTCATAATATTTTTTAAATTCCTCCATGTAAGGTTTGCTTTGACCCAAGCCCCTTGGTGTTGGGACAGGTTTTATGTGGTGCACAGCTGTGTCTGGTCTCTCACTTCTCTGAGGTCAGGAGACGATGATACCTCACCAGACGAGACACATCAGAGTAACGGAGCTGGGAAAATCCCAGCAGGGAGGACCGAGTCAACCTGTCACTCGTTTCTTTTAGCCAACATGTCAGACGATAATTGGTGATTTCATACGTGCAATCTTTGAAGTCAAATGTCTTCAAATTGAAAACAAAGGGCTCATTGATGAATAATAGACTTATTCTGCAGGGATGTGAAATCTGAGTAACTTAATCAATGCTATGGTGCCATACTGCATCCTGTGTGAATAAACTTGTCGTAAAGTGTACTGCAAGCAGGATGCTCTGACACACACAATCTGTCCTGTGGAAAAGAGGACCATTGTACTGGTGGTGATGTGTAATAATGAAATAGTATCGAGGTTGAAATGAATGTGCCCCTAAAGTTGAAATAAGATGGAAGTAAGTTGGGCTTCTCCTTCACACTCGCCACACATCATCAGTGACGGTGGATCGGTCAGAAGAGTCCTGATGCCGTCCTGGATGCTTTCACTGTTGTTTATTTGTGTTGTTTATTTGCCACGTCTGCGTGTCCATTGTTGTCCAAAGTGTTGTTGTAAGGTCACACAGGAAGGACTGGCAGGGAAGTTTGTATGCACACATGTGTGTGGGATGACTCATTGTGCCGCTTACTGAAAATACATTAGGTGCTCCACCCATTTTACTCACTCTTCCTATTACTGTCAGAATAACATTTCTTGGAATAACAAGCCGTGCTATAATTACTGTTTATGAGTGATGCAATATTGTACTGTGATGGTAATGAAGCTGCCACATGGTGGCATGTTAGTCTGTCCTCTACATTTTCTGGATTGAGTTTAAACTTTTTCATCATAGCGTGTGTGTGTGTGTGTGTGTGTGTGTGTGTGTGTGTGTGTGTGTGTGTGTGTGTGTGTGTGTGTGTGTGTGTGTGTGTGTGTGTGTGTGTGTGTGTGTGTGTGTGTGTGTGTCATCATGTAGAGGTTAATCTAGTGTTAGCATGCTTCAATGCTTCAGGGAGGTTTTTCTATTGTTCTTTCTTTCTATTATTCTATTGTCTGGAACAAAGCAGCTGCAATAATTCTGCTTCTCAAACCTTTTAAACTTGTTGCTTTTTGCTGAACATCAGTGAATAATCACAAATCAGCTTTTTTTTTAACTCCTTGTCTTTTTTTTAAATTAAATGTATGAAGATGCCTCAGCCGTTCAATGGTGATAAAATGATGTAAATGTTTGAATGATGCAGCTGCTCTTGTACTCACACAGTGCTGTGGGGCCCGGTGGACCTCTTGCTGTTCCTCCTCCAGATTGTTGATGCTTCGCTCACTTCAGACCAGTTAGTCCTCCAGTATGTACTCTGCACACCTCAACAAAGCCCTTTTAGTCTTTCTTTTATTCCTTCAGCTGTTCCTCTCCACCTTTTTTCTAGTGTGAAGTTGAACTCTTTAAGTTTTTTTGGGGGGGGGTTCCCTCCTGAAGCCTTATCTGTTTAGTGGTGGTATGTTTTGCTGCCGCTTCTCTTTAATATCCAGCGTTGCCAGTAGAGCCGATAAAGTCCCGGATCCTCTGTTTAACTTTTAAATGAAATCTGCTGTTGATGTGGATAAGTTAGTAGTGCAGAGGTACTCCTTCTGCGGCTGCTGAAAATAATTCAACTCACAGTTGCGGTGGTCTTTGTCTTAAGCATGTCAAACTTGTGTCTGCCCTCCTCCTCCTCCTCCTCCCCCCTGCCCCCCCCCACCCCCATCTGATTGAGACCACAGTGCTGCTGCTGTCTCTTCCCTCCTCCTGCGCTCCCCGCATCCATCCCACTTTCTCTCCACCCACCAGACTTATCAGCCCCCCCTGCCTTCCTACCACGACTCCTCTCGGCACACACATTCCACCTCTCATATCCAGGACATGCTACACCCCCTTTACCCTCTGCCTGTTGCATTGGGGGCTGGGTGTCGGCGTGTCTGGGGGTCAGAGTGAGGCGGCTTGGCTGATAAGTTGAGGTTCAGGAGAGCAGAAAACGAGGGGGAAGGGCAGCAGAGACAGACTGGGTGTGTCTTGAGAGTAGCAGAGAGGAGGTACATGGTGCTGAACACATTATTCAACATGTCTTTTTTTTAATGTTTGCTTGTTTAACAGTTATGAGTCCCAAAGTGTTGCTTCAGTGTAAATGTTGACCAAGTGGAGGATTAACTACTTTAGCACTCTTCAAAAAATGAATTGGGTCAGAGTTGTTCAGTTTAGCTGGGTAAGGAAGAATATTAAAGTTGGACTGACAAAACTAAAAAGCTTAAACTCACGAGTTAACAGCAGCCAGTGCATATTTGTCAGACTTCTACTGCTTTATGTGCAGATAGCTGCGGATGCTCTTCATTATATCTGTGAAATGATTATTTCTCCTTCACTGAGGAGCGTGTTTTAAGACTGTGGTGGAATCATTGACTGTATATAAAGGTGGACGTTGCTTCCGGGTGTATATATATATGATTATATTGTAATGTCTGTATGCAATCCAGGTAACCTGGTTACACATTAGTTTCTTACACAGCGCTGTGAGCAGACGGCAGCAGGTTATATGACGATGAGACTCAGTGGAGTCTCCTCTATTTCAGGTGTTTAGTGCAGTATTAACAGTGTTTTTTGAACTGTGTAAGGAGTGCATCATATGTATATGACAAGTAGGTAAGTAATAATGACAAAATATTTCTTCCTCTTCTTTGGTGGCCCTCCAGCTGGTGGCACTTAGGCTAACCACCATGGTGTCCTTTACCTAAAAACAGCCCTGGATGTGAGATTGTCTGTATTACAAACTAAACGTTGATGTGCTTTCCTGGTATGATATGATGGCGTTCCTTGCTTTTTATGGGTGAGTTAGTGCCTTATCCCACGCAGACATATGTTGTACTGTAGTCTCCTCCAGACTCTTGCATTGCACGACATGCATAAAAAGTAGCCTTGCTCTCCAGAACACCACCCTCTTCCTGTTGCATGTTGTAGAGATTCAGTGAGAGAAAGAGCCTTTGGCCGCTAATATATGTAAAATATCAAAGATGACAAGACTTTTATCCACTGTGGTCCTTAATAGGGTTTTTTTATGACTTGACAAAATCATAGTATAAATACTATATAAATATTTTTTTATTCATGTTTATAGACTTATAAACATGAATTAAAAAAATTCTCATCAGCAATTTAATAAACGATTAAAAAAGGCAGATCTTCCATTTATGACACCACTGCGACAGTTGACGCAAAATAAAGGATTAGGGATAAATATAGCTCAGTGCAGCCGATACAATACATTTTTAAAAAAAAGGCCTTCGATCGACCCCGATACCGATCTTAGAGGTCGGCTTAGGACATCGCTACGTGTTAAGAATTTTAACAACCAAAGCACAGACGTGAATACAACCACCTTATCTTACTAAATGCAATAATGCAGACCTGCTCCTGAGCAGCCTTAGCTGAGGATGCACTGACTCTCGCTACAGCAGTCTAGTACATGATCATACAGCTCGGCCTCTCTATGGCTCAGAGGAGATGCAAAAGTTATTGTGAGAGAAAGTAACAGAGAAAACCTTCACTGTCACCTTTAGAGGGCCCTGGAGACATGAGTTATAAATAAGCTGTTAAGTATGTTCAACTGAAAAGATTTTGAATAATGACAATTTAAGAAGAGGAAACAGTGTTTTGGCCTACTTACTTCCTGCTCTTGAAGGACATGGTCTCCAAATGCTACATTACCTCACTGCTCTAAAAACATCCTGTTGTCAATGCTAGACAAACCGAAGCTTTAAGCTTTGAAGCACAAATAACCAACATCCAGTATTGTTCTAGTAAAGCGATCTGCTATTGGGTTCAGATTATCTAAGTAATAAAGACTGAACAACAAGATTTAAGTGATTGGTGGCAGTAACAAAGGAGCTTTTCACATTTGTTAACATGATGATTCAATGAAGCTAACTTTAAACCTTAGGTTTTATAAGATGACTGGCAGACGGCTTTGAAGTAGTCACGAGGAAGAGATGTGATTTTGTAAAGCCAAGCTAGAGACGTTCGTCTACACTGTTTATAATGAATGAGAGAAAATGGACGTGCGCTATTGGGAGATCCTCTGAAATACAGGACTACAAAAATGGGCAGTGAAGTAAGAAAGACAAGATCCCCAGAGATTGATGCAGGCAATAATCAGTTCAACGATAAAACATCAGAGCATGAGCTAAATAATTAGTCTTGTCTGATCCTGATTTTCCACCCTTTTTCCTCTGCTTTGAGTTTGCAGTGTTTATTTACTTCCAGCCCCCGGATGGTCTCAACACTGTCCACCGTTACTCAATAAATCTCAGGACATTAAAGGGACAGCTGTAAACACTGTGGCCAAATCTCATGCAGTCCCTTTTTTCCTTTTCGGGCATCTTGCCATGACAGATGAAATGGTCACTACACAATCTTTGCTCTCATGGTCAACAAGAGCAGCATAAACAAACTTCAAAGTTTTGACCATCATGATTACACCACTTGGTGGTGATTGGATAGCTGACGTATTTTGTCTTTGTGGAGAGCAGAGCGTCGCCTCTTATCATCACCTGACTGCAGCCGGGTGGACAGACAGAAGGACGGAGGTGCTCTTCCTGTGTGTTTTGAAGCAGGATTTCCTCCGGTCTGTCCCTCAGATGGCCCCGTGGCCTCTAACTTGACCTGAAGCACGTGGTTACCTGCCAAGACTCTGTCATCCTGCATGGGAACACTGAGGGGTTTCGTATGGTTAAGGCAGGCTTGAGAAAATACTTTCTGATGCTCTGGAGGAGGGCTACGTGTGCAGTTTTCTGTTGTTTTCCTCTTTTTTTTTTTTTTTTTAAGATTAGGCTCGTCTCTATTTTCTCTAATTTGAAAAACATTTACAAAATTATAAGTGGAAAAATTAAAGCTTCAAATTGTGTCCATGAAGCCATTTATGAAAACTGTATTTGTATGGGCTGGGTTTTTTTTTCACTTAAATAACCTCAGACGAAAATCTCCTTCGCCTTCACACTACATAACCTCAGCTTGTGCATGAAAAAAAAACAACCTGACTGGCTATATTTATATATTACGTAAGAGCTACAGAA
This sequence comes from Brachyistius frenatus, assembly GCF_029030835.1. Taxonomy (NCBI): domain Eukaryota; kingdom Metazoa; phylum Chordata; class Actinopteri; family Embiotocidae; genus Brachyistius; species Brachyistius frenatus. The sequence goes on from NW_027210894.1 coordinate 391,617, forward strand.
ATCGTTTTTTTAAGTACCGCGTTTTTACTTACAATTTTAGCACAAAGGATATGCTTTCTTAAAGTTCTGAAACGGTACGGTGTCCCTAGGTTTAGGGTGCCTTAAAACATGTGAAACGTACCTTTCCATATCAACTTTCAGGCAGACTGTACCTCACTGTATATTAGACAGGTACAATCTCATTGGACCTGTCTGTTACAATGATATTCTTCCCTTTTCTTTTTTTTTACAATCATAGAGAAACGGTAGTATTGTGTGTTGTATATATTGCGCAGGGCATCTGTTGTCTCCGACATTTCTGCACTTGATCATAAGTTGCCGCATTCATGACATACAAACACATTCATACCAGTCACACATAGTATTTGGAAACAAGAGGAGGTTGTGTGTTGTATTTGTATCATGACAGAATCTTGGACGAAATAAAAACGTGACCATGAAAGTAAAGTCGATGGTTACTGAAAAGCAGACATTAGTGCTCTGCTTTATTTGTGTTAGGTTTAAAAGTGTGACTCCTATTGAATTATCAGTGAGGAAACTGAAGTCTGGGCACTTTTGTTACTGCTCCCTGCTACTTCCTGATGTGCTATCTATGAAGTTTTGCTGCTTGTACAATCTCCTTCCTCAGTTTACCCTGAATGCTGATGTCCAAATGGAAACTTTTCTATCAACTCCCGCTGTATTTTTTTTCACACGCATATCTAACAATGGCATGCTCAAGCTAAGGACGAGAATAACAAAGTTGTGCCAACAACATGAGGGATATGACTTGTTGGAGTGCAGTTTAAAAAGATTTTAGTCAAAAGAAGGCAACCTAAAACCAATACTGATTGTTTACTTTGTATTATTGTGTGAATTTGGTGTTTATTTACATCCAAACTCGCATGTTAAAACACCGCCAACGTCACACAATAACACAGTCAAAGTAATTGATCGAGTCAGCGGTATAGTATGACTTTTTGCTTTCATATTTTGACGACATGCTATAGTATGACTTTTTGACTTTTTGATCATATTTGGGACGACATGCTATAGTATGACTTTTTGATCATATTTGGGACGACATGCTATAGTATGACTTTTTGATCATATTTGGGACGACATGCTATAGTATGACTTTTTGATCATATTTTAGACGACATGCTATAGTATGACTCTCTTTACATATTTTAGACGACATGCTATAGTATGACTTTTTTGCCATGTTTTAGAAGACATGCTATAGTATGACTTTTTCATCATATTTGGGACGACATGCTATAGTATGACTTTTTCATCATATTTGGGACGACATGCTATAGTATGACTTTTTGGTCATATTTTGGACGACATGCTATAGTATGACTTTTTCATCATATTTGGGACGACATGCTATAGTATGACTTTTTGATCATATTTGGGACGACATGCTATAGTATGACTTTTTGTTCATATTTTGGACGACATGCTATAGTATGACTTTTTGATCATATTTGGGACGACATGCTATAGTATGACTTTTTGATCATATTTGGACATGCTATAGTATGACGACATGCTATAGTATGACTTTTTGATCATATTTGGGACGACATGCTATAGTATGACTTTTTGATCATATTTTGGGACGACATGCTATAGTATGACTTTTTGATCATATTTGGGACGACATGCTATAGTATGACTTTTTGATCATATTTGGGACGACATGCTATAGTATGACTTTTTGATCATATTTGGGACGACATGCTATAGTATGACTTTTTGATCATATTTGGGACGACATGCTATAGTATGACTTTTTGATCATATTTTGACGACATGCTATAGTATGACTTTTTGATCGACATGCTATAGTATGACTTTTTGATCATATTTGGGACGACATGCTATAGTATGACTTTTTGATCATATTTAGTATGACGACATGCTATAGTATGACTTTTTGATCATATTTGGGACGACATGCTATAGTATGATCATATTTGGGACGACATGCTATAGTATGACTTTTTGATCATATTTGGGACGACATGCTATAGTATGACTTTTTGATCATATTTTGGGACGACATGCTATAGTATGACTTTTTGATCATATTTTGGGACGACATGCTATAGTATGACTTTTTGATCATATTTGGGACGACATGCTATAGTATGACTTTTTGATCATATTTGGGACGACATGCTATAGTATGACATCATATTTGGGACGACATGCTATAGTATGACTTTTTGATCATATTTGGGACGACATGCTATAGTATGACTTTTTGATCATATTTGGGACGACATGCTATAGTATGACTTTTTGATCATATTTGGGACGACATGCTATAGTATGACTTTTTGGTCATATTTCGGACGACATGCTATAGTATGACTTTTTGATCATATTTGGGACGACATGCTATAGTATGACCTTTTGATCATATTTGGGACGACATGCTATAGTATGACTTTTTGATCATATTTCTGACAACATATTTTTGACGACATGCTATAGTATGACTTTTTGATCATATTTGGGACGACATGCTATAGTATGACTTTTTGATCATATTTGGGACGACATGCTATAGTATGACTTTTTGATCATATTTGGGACGACATGCTATAGTATGACTTTTTGATCATATTTGGGACGACATGCTATAGTATGACTTTTTGATCATATTTGGGACGACATGCTATAGTATGACTTTTTGATCATATTTGGGACGACATGCTATAGTATGACTTTTTGATCATATTTGGGACGACATGCTATAGTATGACTTTTTGATCATATTTGGGACGACATGCTATAGTATGACTTTTTGATCATATTTGTGACGACATGCTATAGTATGACTTTTTGATCATATTTGGGACGACATGCTATAGTATGACTTTTTGATCATATTTGGGACGACATGCTATAGTATGACTTTTTGATCATATTTGGGACGACATGCTATAGTATGACTTTTTGATCATATTTGGGACGACATGCTATAGTATGACTTTTTGATCATATTTGGGACGACATGCTATAGTATGACTTTTTGATCATATTTGGGACGACATGCTATAGTATGACTTTTTGATCATATTTGGGACGACATGCTATAGTATGACTTTTTGATCATATTTGGGACGACATGCTATAGTATGACTTTTTGATCATATTTGGGACGACATGCTATAGTATGACTTTTTGGTCATATTTGGGACGACACGCTATAGTATGACTTTTTGATCATATTTGGGACGACATGCTATAGTATGACTTTTTCATCATATTTTAGACGACATGCTATAGTATGACTTTTTGATCATATTTGGGACGACATGCTATAGTATGATTTTTTGGCCATATTTTTGACGACATGCTATAGTATGACTTTTTGATCATATTT